>NW_022986258.1:171886-402186 GCF_902500255.1 Thalassophryne amazonica | reverse complement strand
TGGACCACAGCTGCAGGTGGCCGCATCAACAATGGAGGTGGAGAACATGGTCCACTCAGACTCCATGTCTCCGTCTCCAACCTCCCAAGGGATCTGGGAGAAGCTCTCCCGGAGGTGGGAGTTGAAGACCTCGCTGACAGAGGGTTCCGCCAGTTGTTTCCAGTAGACCCTCACAATACGTTTGGGCCTGCCAGGTCTGACTGACTTCCTCCCCTCCCAGCGGATCCAACTCACCACCAGGTGGTGATTGTTCGACAGCTCAGCCCCTCTCTTTACCCGAGTGTCCCAGACATGTGGCCGAAGGTCAGATGATACGACTACAAAGTCGATCATCGACCTCCGGCTCAGGGTGTCCTGGTGCCACGTGCACTTATGGACACCCCGTGCTCTAACATGGTGTTCATGATGGACAAACTGTGACTAGCACAGACGTCCAACAACTGAACATCACTCGGGTTCAGATCGGGGAGGCCGTGCTTCCCATCATGCTGCTCCAGGTCTCACTGTTGCCGCCCACGTGGGCGTTGAAGTCCCCCAGGAGAACAATGGAGTCCCTGGTCGGAGCACTATCTAGTACCCCTCCCAGAGACTCCAAGAAGGTTGGGTACTCTGCACTGCTGCTTGGCCCAAAGGCCAAGACAACAGTGAGAGACCTGTCCCCAACCCGAAGGCGTAGGGACATGACCCTCTCGTCACTGGGGTGAACTCCAACACATGGTGACTGAGCTGGGGAGCAATACAGCAATGCTACGCCAGCTCGCCGCCTCTCCCCGTGCGCAATGCCAGAAAGTGGAGCATCAAGCCCCTCTCCAGGAGTGGGTACCAGAGCCCCAAGCTGTGCATGGAGGTGAGCCGACTATCTGTAGTCCTGGTACCTTCTCACCCTCCCGCACAAGCTCAGGTTTCCTTCCCACAGCGAGGTTGATGTTCACGTCCAACAGCCAGAGGCTGCGAGCGCAGACCGGCCGCCGGGCAACCCAGTCTTCTCTGCACCCGACCCCCATGGCACCCTCTGCAGGTGTCGGTGAACCACAGGAGGGGTGGGCCCACATCGCTCTTTTCGGGGCTGATCCCGGCCTGGCCCCGTGGTCTAAGCCCAACCCCAGGCCTGGATCCAGGGTGGGGCCCCGGCTCCGCCATACCAGGCAATGTCTCAGTCCTTGATTTCGTGTCGGTCATGGGAGCTTTTGAACTGCCCTTAGTCTGGCCCATCACCTACGACCTGTTTGCCATGGGAGACCCTACAGGGGCACGAAGTCCCCGACAAGTAGCTCCTAGGAACACAAACTCCCCCACCACGATAAGGTGGCAGTTCGAGGGGGAGTAGTTGCTTCAGTTTGGTTAAAAAAAAAGGTGCTTCAGTTTGGTTAAAAAAATGTTAGATTATTGGTTTTACGAAAGAGTTTCCAAAAAGGAGCTGTTTGTATGGAAGTAAATCTGTGTGATCTGAGTTTGAATGGCATTTCTAAGGCTGAATTTTTTTAACATCAAAATTTAATTTGAATTTCAAAACCAATGAATTTCTAGCACACATTATTTCTGCCACTCAAAATATTCAGTTTTTAAAAATTCAAGATAAAAAATTCTAATAAAAAAAAAAAAATCAGTGTCAAAAATTCAACCCCAAAAAATTCAGTGTAAAAAGAGACAAACAACCAGGGAGAAGTAATCGAACCCTGTCTCAATCATCCAACATCAGCAAATCACATTTGTTTCCATTGGTCATGTGACACCCAGACCGCCAATAAAATCGAAAGAAGAAGACGTGACACCGACCCTGGAGGAAGATTAAATCTCATGACCTTTGACCAACGGGAACAATGGAGCTTCGGTGAGTGTGTTTACTTTTTCTGCCATTTGTCTTCTGAAATTCACCCACAGACGTTTCCTGACACATCCGCTCATGAACCAGATTTGTTGGACAGCTACACTGAACTTTTAATGCGGTGACGTTCATGCAAATTGTGTTAGCAACTAGCTAACAATGTGTGCGTATACATGAGTCCGAAAGCAGCAAGGATGATGACTGAAAGCTGAGAGTGTTACCGGTCGGTTGACAACAAAGTGTGTCTGCGATAAGTAAAGGGCCTTTCAAACTGAGCGTTAAATGCTGCGTGCATTGCTCAAAAAACCCATTATTTCAATTAGAAGCGTCACGCTAATGCCACAACGCAGTGCGACATGCCAAAAGCCAAGCATGTGCAAGCTTGGCTTTTGGCGCACCGCCGCTTGTCGTCATTAAACATGCACACCATGATAGTGTTACCATGGTGACAGCAAAGCCTGTCTGTGATAAGTAAGTCGTGGCACCTGCAATATGAAAACGTCCTGAAACAAACTCATCTGAAGCCATCAGTACCCGCTGTTAAACTGGCCCTGCTGTCCTGGCTGGACCCTTTATGGCCCACTCTGCTCACCACACGTTATTTGTCCAGCTTTTAAACCTAACAGCTCTTCATGCCTACAGATGGCTTATGGCGTGGTTGATTTCTTTTTTGTGTGTGTGGAATTAGCAGCATCAATTAGCTCCTTCAAATCCTTGTCTGCCAGCAAAACAAACTCCGACATGTTTCACTAAACATCACCCCTGATAGTGTGACCATGCATGGTGGTTGGGGCATGCAATAGCACATTTCATATAGCACCAAAATTGCACCCAAAAAAAGAACTACTGCTACGGTCAATGAAACACAATGACAAATGGTACAAATAATCCATGTCATGTGACATACAAACCACCAATCAAATGACAAGGATCCAGTCACCCGTTATAATAACTAGTTTTAGTATAAAAATAGTGAAAATTGACATTATTTTTTCCCCTCATTTGTAGCGCCCCCTGGACGGACGGCACCCTTACCAATTGCTTATACTGCCTACAGACTGGTCCAGTCCTGCTGTTGTGTATAGATATCACCCCAATAGAGCGCTTCGCTCTCAGACTGCAGGCTTACTTGTAGTTCCTAGGGTTTGTAAGAGTAGAATGGGAGGCAGAGCCTTCAGCTTTCAGGCTCCTCTCCTGTGGAACCAGCTCCCAATTCAGATCAGGGAGACAGATACCCTCTCTACTTTAAGATTAGGCTTAAAACTTTCCTTTTTGCTAAAGCTTATAGTTTGGGCTGGATCAGGTGACCCTGAACCCTCCCTTAGTTATGCTGCTATAGACTTAGACTGCTGGGGGGTTCCCATAATGCACTGAGTGTTTCTTTCTCTTTTTGCTCTGTATGCACCACTCTGCATTTAATCATTAGTGATTGATCTCTGCTCCCCTCCACAGCATGTCTTTTTCCTGGTTCTCTCCCTCAGCCCAACCCAGTCCCAGCAGAAGGACTGCCCCTCCTGAGCCTGGTTCTGCTGGGAGGTTCTTCCTGTTAAAAGGGAGTTTTTCCTTCCCACTGTCGCCAAGTGCTTGCTCACAGGGGGTCGTTTTGACCGTTGGGGTTTTTTACGTACTTATGTATGGCCTTGCCTTACAATATAAAGCGCATTGGGGCAACTGTTTGTTGTGATTTGGCGCTATATAAAAAAATGATTGATTGATATTAATTATGAAGTCATGTGTGTCATAGAATCTAATGGACGTTGATCTTGTTTGACCTTTACTTTGAAGACCAAACATTCAAATCTGGTCCAAACTATACCTTTGTTGACTCTCTATCATCAGACAAATAATGTGGTATAGTTTTAAAATGCTGAGCCTACCTGGCTACAGCTGCCACCCTGGATGGCCACCATACATTCAACAGGTGAGGCTCTGGGTGGTTCACAACCTCTCCGTCACACGGACTACCCGCAGCACGATGGAGCTGGATGACCTCTAAGTCTGTGTCTTTATCGTTGTACTTTTAGGGCCCTTCACATATAGTATGAATGTGGTCGAATTGCTCATGAAGTGCACATGAAGCAGGAATCATATGCAAAATGTGTAAAACTGTAGCTGCCTCCACCGTCTTGTATACTTGTTGCTACAACTATTTGCGCACACCAGCAGCAGAAGGACAGAGTGTGCACTGTGAGAGCTCATTCGATCCCTCTCGTGGCAGGTGTCAGCCAAATTCCAGCTGACACACACAAACATCTAACACCGCTCACTTGGCACTTAGAAAATGTGTGGCTATTTGTACTATTAACATGACAGCAGTCCGCATGTGTCAAGCTGGATGTGAAATTTATCTGTGTCCCAACGAGTATGGCTTTGCCAACAGACACAGAGTGACACGTTGGTGTGTGCGCTGAACTGACAGGGGGTGTGTCTACCCACAGGAGCCAGCTGTTGAGATCTCTGGTTCTGGACGTAACGGCTGTTACAATGGGCTGCAGTGAGCGAGTGCACGCCTCGCACACTGACAGGCTGCCCCAGGTGATACAGACCATCACATCATAACATGTAGTGGGGAATCTGAATGTCACGTCACCCACATGAGCTTTGTTCCACATGACGCGGTGTCTGTGCTACAGCTCACCGTCCACAAGACATGTGTGTCAGGCAGGACATGCGCACAGGGCCGGCTGGACACGCCACCAGCAGATGTAGACGTGATAAGAGCGCCCTGGTTCTCATTCATGTAATTTCATGACTGTACGTCTGTGACCATGGGTCATCTACAGAGGAACAGATGGATCATACTTGTATTGGCCACTTGATTAGAGGGATTCAATAAAATGCGGTGTTTTTATATGGTGTGTGTTTGTTTTTTTTTTTTATAAATACGTCCGTGTCCTTCTTGATATCAGGCATTTTCCTGCACCTTTTACAGGACAGCGATGTTAGCTCAGTGGTAACATTTCTGACTGGCGATCAGAGCTTTTGGAAATTGCGAATCCCGTGGGTGGCATGTATTTTTATTATTTATTTTTCACAGCAGCTGTGCGATGTGTAACCACAACGTGCAGCTGCTTGCACTGTGTTCCTGCATGCACAAAACCATTGCAGCGGCATCATTCACACCTGCATGTTGGCGCAATGTTTTTGTGGTTTTTGTGGTTCGCTCATACGAGCTGCTCCGCCGTGATTCGCCCTGAGTTGTACTTATTCGTACTATGTGTGAAGGGGCCCTTACTGTTTGATGAATTTATACTCTGAATTTTGTGAAAAAGGTGAATTTATTTCCAAAAACCTGAACCCACCACAATCCATCACCCGGTGCTGTGTTATAACATAATGTCCAGACTGTCTGCAGTGAAATGTGTCTTTTTCTTTAATGTGATGCAAATTGTTCTCTCCATCAGTTCCAGCAGCCCACTGCTCAGGAAGTGGAGTACTTCTGAGCCAGGCGGATTTCATGATGGAAAAAACTGCCAAACCGCAGCTCAGCTAGCAGCCTCTTTCTAAAGGCCATGGATGGTCAGCCACGCCGGCGTTGCAGTCTGTACTCCCGTGTGGCTCACGGCTCTGCTCCAGCCTCACCTGACACCCCCAGCGGGCGCCGTACAAGCATAAAGCAGGACGTGCCGGAGACCAGTCAGCCGCTTCCTTCTGCTGGCCCGGTGCAACGCCGACTGTCAGCCACTGAGCTCCTTGTCACGCCACTCAAGCAGTTAGTGTCCCAAAGCCAGAAGGCCTTTGAGTACCTGAACCCTGGATCCAGCACTGTGGACAACCTAAACAACCTGTTGTGAAAGTGTAGGAACACGGACCCACAACAGGGGGCGCAAATGAACGGACAATGGAGGAAGTCAAATAGCACTTTTACTGTTGTGAAATAAGCACAACAAACACGACAGATTACAATAATAGACAAATAAGTCAAATCACAAAAGGTGTCATGTGGGCAGGCTCGAAGATAGAAGACGTCTGTCCAAAGCAGAACCGGAACCACACGATTTCCTCCGCCACCGAACCCCGGGAATACTGGAGCCGCCAAGTCCCGAACTCCCAGGTGGCCACTGCCTCCGCTTGTCGGATCTGGTACTGCTGGCGAGGAACAAAAACAGTCAGATGTGGGTGCGCCTGCACCCAGTAACACGTATGGTGGAAAAACCACCTCCACCTCTCGTCAGGAAAACACTGGTTAGTGCAGGGATGGGTGTACTTATCAAAAAGGTCCAATACAGTCTCCTGCTGTTCCACTCACTATCTGCGCAAAAGCAACAACGTATTATGTTCAAGAAGACAACACAATTGGCTGAGTACGTTACCTCCTCGGTAGAGCGATATCTCGGCAAAGAGGTGGAGATGTCATCTTGCTGATATACCGATGCGGATCAGATGATTGGTAACAGCTGTCGTAGGTGACAGCTGTCACCCCGGCTGCTCCTGTGAGGTGGCAGCGCCCTCTGGTGCCTGGAGCCCGCACTCCAGGCAGGGTGCCCTCTGGTGGTGGTGGGCCAGCAGTACCTCCTCTTCAGCGGCCCACACAACAGGACCCCCCCCCTCAACGGGCGCCTCCTGGCGCCCGACCAGGCTTGTCCGGGTGGCGGCAGTAGAAATCGGCCAGGAGGGCCGGGTCCAGGATGAAGCTCCTCTTCACCCAGGAGCGTTCTTCGGGTCCGTACCCCTCCCAGTCCACCAAATACTGGAAGCCCCGGCCCATCCTACGGACATCCAAGAGCCGGCGCACAGTCCAAGCCGGCTCGCCATCGATGATCCGGGCAGGAGGTGGTGCCGGACCCGGAGTACAGAGGGGTGAGGTGTGATGCGGCTTAATCCGGGACACATGGAAAATGGGATGGATCCGCAGTGAGGCCGGAAGCTGAAGCCTCACTGCGGCTGGACTGATGACCTTGAGGATCTTGAATGGACCGAATGTTACCGATCCTGCAGTTTAGGTGAGTCCACTTTGAGGGGAATGTCCTTTGTTGACAACCACACTTCCTGCCCTGGCCGATACGTAGGGGCCGGGGTCCGCCGACGGTCTGCATGGGCTTTCGTCCTCATCCGGGCCCTCAGTAAAGCAGAACGGGCGGCACGCCACACCCGACGGCACTTCCGCAGGTGGGCCTGGACCGAGGGCACACCGACCTCTCCCTCAACCACCGGAAACAAAGGAGGCTGGTACCCCAGACACACCTCAAAAGGGGAGAGGCCGGTAGCTGACAACACCTGGCTGTTATGGGCATACTCGATCCAGGCCAAATGGGTACTCCAGGCCGCCGGGTGCGCGGCCGTCACGCAACGCAGGGCCTGTTCCACCTCCTGATTGGCCCGTTCTGCTTGCCCGTTGGTCTGGGGATGATACCCGGATGAGAGACTCACCGTGGCCCCCAGTTCCCGGCAGAAGCTCCTCCAGACTTGCGAGGAGAACTGGGGGCCGCGATCGGAGACGATGTCTGTTGGAATCCCATGCAGCCGGACGACGTGGTGGACCAGGAGGTCCGCTGTCTCCTGGGCAGTCGGGAGCTTCGGGAGGGCCACGAAGTGGGCCGCCTTGGAGAATCGGTCCACTATCGTGAGGATGGTGGTGTTGCCCTGGGACGGCGGGAGGCCCGTGACAAAATCCAGGCCGATGTGGGACCAGGGGCGATGAGGCACGGGCAGCGGCTGGAGCAGTCCCGATACCCTGCGATGGTCAGCCTTGCCCCTGGCGCAGGTGGTGCAGGCCTGGATATAATCCCGGACGTCGGCCTCTAGGGACGCCCACCAGAAGCGCTGCCGGACGACTGCCATGGTTCTTCGCACCCCCGGATGACAGGAGAACTTGGAGCCGTGACAGAAGTCCAGGACTGCAGCCCTAGCCTCTGGTGGGACGTAAAGTCTGTTCTTCGGCCCTGTTCCGGGGTCCGGGCTTCGTGCCAGGGCCTCCCGGATGGTTCTCTCTACGTCCCAGGTGAGGGTGGCCACGATAGCGGACTCCGGGATGATGGGTTCCGGTGGATCCGACAACTCCGTTTTGACTTCATCTTCATGTACCCGGGACAAGGCATCTGATCTCTGGTTTTTGGTCCCGGGACGGTAGGTGATCCAGAAGTCAAAACGGCCAAAGAACAGTGACCAGCGGGCTTGCCTGGGGTTCAGCCACTTGGCGGTCCTGATATACTCCAGGTTCCGGTGGTCAGTGAAAACCGTGAATGGCACGGACGTTCCCTCCAACAGATGTCTCCACTCTTCAAGAGCCTCTTTCACCGCAAGGAGTTCTTGATTGCCGACGTCATAGTTCCGTTCGGCCGGGGTCAACCTGCGGGAAAAATAGGCACACGGGTGAAGGACCTTATCGGTCTCTCCGCTCTGGGAAAGCACAGCTCCTATCCCTGAGTCCGAGGCATCCACTTCAACCACAAACTGGCGACTAGGATCGGGCTGCACCAGAACGGGTGCAGACGAGAAGCGCTGTTTCAACTCCTTGAACGCGGCATCGCAACGATCCGACCAGGTGAAGGGGACTTTGGGTGAGGTCAGGGCTGTCAGGGGGCTAACTACCTGACTGTAGCCCTTAATGAACCTCCTGTAGAAATTTGCAAAGCCGAGGAACTGTTGCAGTTTCCTACGGCTGGTAGGTTGGGGCCAGTCTCTCACCGCCGCGGCCTTGGCCGGATCAGGAGCGACGGAGTTAGGGGAGATGATAAA
Organism: Thalassophryne amazonica; assembly: GCF_902500255.1. NCBI lineage: Eukaryota > Metazoa > Chordata > Actinopteri > Batrachoidiformes > Batrachoididae > Thalassophryne > Thalassophryne amazonica. The sequence continues at coordinate 393,683 of NW_022986258.1, read as the reverse complement.
CCCCGGGAAGGACAAAGAAGTGCGGTGGAACTCGCACTTCTCGCTCTTCACAAACAGCCGGTTCTCTAACAACCGCTGCAGGACCTGACGTACATGCCGGACATGGGTCTCAGGATCCGAAGAAAAGATGAGTATATCGTCCAGATATACGAAGACGAATCGGTGCAGGAAATCCCGCAAGACATCATTAACCAATGCTTGGAACGTCGCGGGGGCGTTTGTAAGACCGAACGGCATGACCAGGTACTCAAAGTGACCTAAGGGGGTGTTAAATGCCGTCTTCCACTCGTCTCCCTTCCGGATCCGAACCAGGTGATACGCATTTCTAAGATCTAGTTTAGTGAACATTTGGGCTCCATGCAGGGGCGTGAACACTGAATCCAACAAGGGCAATGGGTATCGGTTACGAACCGTGATTTCGTTCAGCCCCCTGTAATCAATGCATGGACGTAGTCCGCCATCCTTTTTCCCCACAAAAAAGAAACCTGCACCCATCGGGGAGGTGGAATTCCGGATCAACCCGGCAGCTAAAGAGTCCCGGATGTAGGTCTCCATTGATTCGCGCTCAGGTCGTGAGAGGTTGTACAGCCTGCTGGACGGGAACTCAACGCCTGGAACCAAATCAATGGCACAATCGTACGGGCGGTGCGGGGGAAGGGTGAGCGCCAGATCCTTACTGAACATGTCCACAAGGTCATGGTACTCCACCGGCACTGTCCCAAGATTGGGCGGGACTCTGACCTCCTCCTTAGCCTGGGAACCGGGAGGAACCGAGGAACCTAAACATACCCGATGGCAGGTCTCGCTCCACTGAACCACTACCCCGGACGGCCAATCGATCCGGAGATTGTGTTTTAACATCCAGGGGAACCCGAGAATCACACGGGAGGTGGCAGGAGTCACAAAAAACTCGATCTCCTCCCGGTGGTTCCCTGACACCACCAGAGTTACTGGAGGTGTCTTATGTGTGATTAAAGGGAGTAGGGAGCCATCTAGTGCCCGTACTTGCACAGGTGAAGTAAGTGCCACCAGAGGGAGCCCTGCCTCCCTGGCCCATTTGCTGTCTAGCAAATTCCCTTCAGAGCCCGTGTCCACCAGTGCTGGGGCCTGAAGGGTTAAATCCTCATAAAGGATTGTAACTGGGAGTCATGTGGCAATATGGGTGTGTCCCACGTGAATGTCTTGGCCCACCCCTAGCCCAGTTTCTAGGGGCGGGCGTTGGTGTTTAACCGCTCGGGGCAGTCCCTCACCTGATGCTCTATCGAGCCACAAACAAAGCACGCTCCGCGGACCAGCCTCCTCTGTCTAGCCGGTGGTCTAAATGTGGCCCTGCTCGTGTCCATAGCTTCATCAGCAGGGGGAGCTGTAACCACACGGAGCGTAGAGGCCGTGGAGCGTGGGGAGGGCGGAGCTCGGTCGGAGCTGGAAGGGAGAGGGACGGCGCGTGCCCGGCCACGCCCTTCGTCTCGTTCCCGACGACGTTCTTCTAACCGATTGTCTAACCGTATAACGAGATCAATAAGCCCATCTAAATCCCGCGGTTCGTCCTTAGCCACCAGGTGCTCCTTCAGGACCAACGACAGTCCGTTTACGAAGGCGGCGCGGAGGGCAGTGCTATTCCAGCCGGACCTCGCAGCCGCGATGCGGAAGTCGACTGCATAAGCAGCTGCGCTCCGGTGCCCCTGTCTCATTGACAGCAGCACGGCTGAAGCGGTCTCTCCTCTATTTGGGTGATCAAACACTGTTCTGAACTCCCTCACAAACCCATCATATGTCTGAAGGAGCCATGAATTTTGCTCCCAGAGCGATGTAGCCCAAGTGCGTGCCTCACCGCGAAGCAGATTTATCACATAAGCTATTTTGCTAGCATCAGTCGCGTACATGACGGGGCGTTGTGCAAAGACAAGTGAACACTGCATAAGAAAGTCCGCGCAGGTCTCCACACAACCCCCGTACGGCTCTGGAGGGCTTATGTATGCTTCCGGGGAAGGTGGGAGGGGTTGTTGAACGACCTGTGGAACGTCACTGTTACGCACAGGGTCGACAGGAGGGAGAGCCGCAGCAGCGCCCTGAGGGCGCGCTTCCACGTGCGCGGCGAGAGCCTCCACCCTGCGGTTAAGGAGGACGTTCTGCTCGGTCATTAGATCCAACCGAGCCGTGAAGGCGGTGAGGATTCGCTGCAATTCGCTACAACTCACCGCTGCAATTCCTCCTGCGGACGCCTGTGCGCCCTGTTCTTCCATTGGCCGTTCAACAGCCGGTTGACGCCCCTCGGGATCCATGACGTTGGCCGAGATATCCTGTTGTGAAAGTGTAGGAACACGGACCCACAACAGGGGGCGCAAATGAACGGACAATGGAGGAAGTCAAATAACACTTTTACTGTTGTGAAATAAGCACAACAAACACGACAGATTACAATAATAGACAAATAAGTCAAATCACAAAAGGTGTCATGTGGGCAGGCTCAAAGATAGAAGACGTCTGTCCAAAGCAGAACCGGAACCACACGATTTCCTCCGCCACCGAACCCCGGGAATACTGGAGCCGCCAAGTCCCGAACTCCCAGGTGGTCACTGCCTCCGCTTGTCGGATCTGGTACTGCTGGCGAGGAACAAAAACAGTCAGATGTGGGTGCGCCTGCACCCAGCAACACGTATGGTGGAAAAACCACCTCCACCTCTCGTCAGGAAAACACTGGTTAGTGCAGGGATGTGTGTACTTATCAAAAAGGTCCAATACAGTCTCCTGCTGTTCCACTCACTATCTGCGCAAAAGCAACAACGTATTATGTTCAAGAAGACAACACAATTGGCTGAGTACGTTACCTCCTCGGTAGAGCGATATCTCGGCAAAGAGGTGGAGATGTCGTCTTGCTGATATACCGATGCGGATCAGATGATTGGTAACAGCTGTCGTAGGTGACAGCTGTCACCCCGGCTGCTCCTGTGAGGTGGCAGCGCCCTCTGGTGCCTGGAGCCCGCACTCCAGGCAGGGTGCCCTCTGGTGGTGGTGGGCCAGCAGTACCTCCTCTTCAGCGGCCCACACAACACAACCCTCCACTGAAGACGTGAGAACAACATCCGAGCTCTGAGCTGAGCCCCCCTACTGTACCTGGCCAATTACAGCCTCTGGTTCTGACCCCAGCTGTGATGTCGCCACCCAATTGGACTGCATGTCGATTATGTCCACAAGGAAATGATCAGAAAAATTGTGTTAACGTAAAATAATAATTAAAACTACAACAAATAAAACCTTTAAAAAAGTTATGTTGTGTGTTGGGGGGTGTGGCTGGATATTTTGGTGTTCTTTTCTTTTCTTTGCTCTTCAGGTGGCATGGAAACTGATTTGTCTGTGGAGAAGGTGCTGGCTGAAGAGTCCTCACCCTCATCAACATCATGTGTAGCACCTGTGACGGGTGCTCACATGCAACCTTAAAGACTTTCAGCTGAAGCAGATAATTGGATGGCGTTCTGCATTTAAGTCATGTGTGATTCAAGCAGAACTGCTGGGAACTCGACCTTGTGATGTTCGTTTGTGAGACGCTGAGGACCGCGCCTGGGTTTGACACATCGAGCCCGTGAAGCAAGGAAGGGTGAGGACACATGCTGTCAGCACACATCAAAGGTGATTAAGTGTTTGACTAATTGTTGATAGTGACTTGGTGTTTTGTTACACAGTATACTTGAATTGTGATGAGAATTGTGCAGCTTGCTTCTCACTGCTGTGGCGTGCGGATAAGTGACCCTCCACGTGTTGTGAGAAGCTGCTCATTGCATAAAGTTAAAAAAGATACAGACCTGAATGTGTTGCTGATAGCGTGTGTCTTTTGAAAGATGTTGTAACTGCTGACTTACCTCACCTCTTCTTTGCTTCACAGAGAGTCAGTTTGTCGTGTCCACCTGGGGGGTGTTTGGCGGTGGTAGTGGGTCCAGGAGCGCCGGGCTTAGATCCTTACTGGCGCTGGAGAGCGTGCCAACAGTCACTCCAGCAGAAAGACGCTGTGTAGTTTGTACACATTGTTATGCACCAAAGAGGGTAAAAAATAAATTGTTTTGTTTTGGAACCGCTTTCTGGTTATTTTAGCACTGGGTTCCGTCTGACGCAGGTCCGCTCCTCAACCCGCGTCGACACATATGTTATTTCTTTTAAATTCTGACTTTTACAGCCGAAGGACTTTAGACTGGTCCGTGTGAAGAAGGTTGTCCCCACAAACAGACTCTGTGGTGATCCATGGGATCTAGATTAGGTCAAGTTTATAAAATAGGTAGCTGACATTTTTAAGGGTGGTAATAAATTATGCAAAGTTTCTATAATGATTTGGAATGACGTGTGAGTCCAGAATGTAATTACCAACGTCCATTGTTCACTGTTGTATATATATTAGTCCTATCAACGTTTCGCTTTGGCCGCATTCATCCTTTACCTAAAATACATAAGCATACCAAATGGCAAACGTCAGCTCTCCCCAGTTTGGCCGTAACTGAAGTTACACAGACACGCATACACAGAGGCCACTTGGCTAATATATTTAACATTTACTGCCCCCTGGTGGAATGGCATGCGAGTTCAGAATTATCAACATCCATTGTTCACTGTTGTTAGCTAATGTCTGTAATTTCTCTGAAAATATTAATCCTAACTTCCCGTTTTCGTAGCATTCATCTTTGATCCAAAATACATAAGCATACCAAACAGTAAACATCAGCTCTCTCCAGTTTGTTCATGACTGAAGTTACACACACACAGACACACATACACACATACACAGAGGCCACTTGGCTGTTAATATATAGATGATTTACTGCCCGCTGGTGGAATGGCATGTGAGTCCAAAATTATCAACATCCATTGTTCGTTGTTGTGAGTTAATATCCGTAATTTCTCTGAAAATATTAATCCTAACTTCCTGTTTTTTGTAGCATTCATCCTTGATCTCAAATACATAAGCATACCAAACGGCAAATGTCAGCTCTCCCTGGTTTATCCGTGATTGAAGTTATACACACGCACGCATGCACATAAAGAGAAGCGACTTGGTTTGTAATATGTAGATGTTCTAAAAGCTGTCTTAACATTTTACACTATTCAGTGTTTCTTAAGTCTTTTTTAACATCTAAAAGCCATTTAATGATGTACAATATTTAATGTTCTAAAAGCTATTTAAACATTTACACTATTAATATTCTGAAAGTCATTTTATGATTAACACTATTTAAAGTTCTAAAATCTGTTTTAACATTTACACTATTTAATGTAATAAAAAGCATTTAAAATGTATACTATTTATTGTTCTTAAAGCCATTTTAACATTTACACTATTTAATGTTCTTTAAGTCTTTTTAACATGTTCTAAAAGCCTTAGGGATTTACACAATTTAATGTTCTTAAAGCTGCTTAAACAGCCATTAGACTGTTTAACAACTTAGTCAATGGCAGAGGCTCCTGAGCTGGCTGTTACTGCCCCCTGACATCCCGGCACTATGCAATGGACTGATGTCCTTCTATTTTTTAAATTATTTCTAATTCAGTTTAATGATTACACATATATCATATATTTTTTATATTTTATCTTCATTATCACCACCATTCACTCACATTTTAATTTTTAATGCTTGATATATATATATGCTTGATTATAAAAACCATTTAAACACTGACACTATTTTATGTTCTCAAAGCCATATGAACATTTGCACAATGTATTGTTCTATAAACCATTTAAACATTTACACTATTCAATGTTCTAAAAGCCATTTAAACATTTACACTATTTAAGGATCTAAAAGCTGTTTACACATTGACACCATTTAATGTTCTAAAGCTATTTTAACATTTACACTATTTAATGTTCTAAGAGCCATTTTAACATTTACACTATTTAATGTTGTAAAAACCATTTAAACATTTACACCATTTAATCTTCTAAGAGCCATTTCAACATTTACACTAATGTTCTAAAGTGTACGATACTCAGAAGCTCATATTCTGTGGCTGATCTTTTAGACTGGGCTTTTGATTGGCCAAAGCTCCGGTGCACAGTGTAAACTCTGCATGAGCAGAGAGAGAGAGGACAGTTCCTGATGCAGCAACTAGCGTGACTGTTCCAGGTCTTGAAGAAATAGACATCACTGTTGGGTTTTTAATCTTTAGAGCTCAGTGCACTCAGCAGATTCTGTGTGTGTGTGTGTGTGTGTGTGTGTGTGTGTGTGTGTGTGTGTGTGTGTGTGTGTGTGTGTGTGTGTGTGAAGCTGCTGCAAAGTTGTGAGGATGGTGCACGAACAGTGAGGGAACATGATGTCATGCCACGGGAGCAGATGGGAGCGGGAACCAAGCTTTTAGGCAGCGAGCCGTCCTGCCGTCATTTGAGCGATCACTTTTCTAAAAAGACGCCGAAAATATAGTGGCCGGCTTTGCTTAAAGCCGTCTAAAATTCAGACTGGGTCCACTCGCTGCAGCCGTCTGTGTGTGTGTGTGTGAGGTGGCTGGCTGCGAGGATGGAGGAGGGGAGGTATGAGCAGCTTCAGTCAGTGCAGAGTGAGAGCGTGCTGAGAAGAGAGAGGAAGCAACACAAACAAAACGGTGGAGCTGCCTTTATTTCTCTCTGGACTGTTCTGTCCGTACGTCCTGTTCACACCGTGTGCGCGTGTCAGCAGTGGTGGGCACAGTTCCACTAATCCACTAACCGCTAATTATTGAAGCTAATGTTTTCATTATCTGATTAGCTTTTCAGATAACTTTGAAAACCATTAGCGGACTAATTATCTTCCGATAAATTTTAGACCACTAACATATTTTTGCAGGCGAACAAAGGCTTAACAGTAATAAACTTTTATGAAGTCTAAAATCAGTTGAGTACCTACTTGCTAAATATTTATTAGTAGATGTGTATTTCTATCTTCTGCAAACAGAGAAGAGCTGGTTCCAGAAGACACTGCTCTATCTTCTGCAGGCAAAGGAGAACTGGCCACAGAAAGAAAAGGGGAGAGAGGAAGGAAGGAAGGAAGGAAGGAAGGAAGGAAGGAAGGAAGGAAGGAAGGAAGGAAGGAAGGAAGGAAGGAAGGAAGGAAGGAAGGAAGGAAGGAAGGAAGGAAGGAAGGAAGGAAGGAAGGAAGGAAGGAAGGAAGGAAGGAAGCTCATTTCTTTTGACCCCATACTGATATGCTGGCAATATCACCCAAGTCATCCAGAGGCATACAGTTTTAACTTATGGTTAAAATTTTAACCAAACTAATTTCGGACAAGTTATTTAACTTAACGTCATGTCTGAAGTTTTATAAAGTGAAAATATTAGATATATGTTTAGTTTAAAAGTAATGCACTAATTTTGAAGGTTTTAGTGTGGACATGCTGTGTCCAGGTGCATTATGGGTAAACTCAGTACATTCACGACAGAAGAAATGAATTTGAGATGCTCTGATCAGGCTCCACACGGACAATAGCATTAAACTCTTTGTATATTGTGCCTAAAACTCTCGTGAATATATTCTCTGGGTTTATAGATGCTGTTATTGTGTTTGTTTTATGTAAAAATGCCAAAAGAAGCCCAGCTTGCTTCTCAATTATTTTCAATTGGAATCACTGCAGTCGATTACTGTATGCTATTTAGATTCCTAGTTATGTCAAACACTGTCTGTCATCTTTGTACCAGAGTAGTATATATAAGATGCCTGAAATTCAGTTTGCATTTATTAAATTCCACACATCTTAAACGTAGCAGACATGGATTATCTGGATCGTGATCCGGATCACTACTAAAATTTAATCACTTGTTCCTCTTGTCATTTCCAACCACTCCACAAAATTTCATCAAAATTCTTTTTGAGTTATCCTGCTGACAAACAAAAAAACAAATGTGACCGAAACCATAACCTCCTTGGTGTAGGTAAAAATAAAGCTGACCTCACAAAACATGAAATATGTTGGTTTCTGTTGGGTTTGCACCCTGTTTTTAAAGAAATGAGAGGCACAAACACTGAAAAGAAACCAGTCAGAGAGAGACAAATATATATATTTTTTGCTCTGCGCAGAGGAGGAGAACAATGAAGCAGCTTGTAAGTGCTCAGCCACAAAGCTCTCCTAAAATCCCCTCCTCTGGCCCAGCCTTTTATTTAGTTCATCAACATGAGAAAAAACAAACAAGGACAGTCGGGAGAGGTTACACATGAGTCATGTCTGCAAGAGGGTGATAGCAAAGCAAGGTAACGGCTGAAACCTTCCATTCCTGCAACATGAGCCTTGTGGCTCGTCAAAGCAGGATAAGGCAAAATGAAAAATAGTTTGCTCAATCATGAAGAATGCAGACAACAAGTCTTTCTTTCTAAAACCTCCTCTTATCACAAAGAGGAAAAATAATAAGCATAAACTATAAGAAAATAAATAATAATATAAGCATAAACTAAAGAAAATAAATGATAATAAGAGCATGAACTATATAAAATCCTTGACATAATCCTCCCTGTTTATCGTTTATTTACATAAGTTTGTCATGTCCAAAACACACTTCAATAGAAAATTTGTCCACTTTAACCACTTGTCTTATTACATTTTCAGCTAAAGCTTCATAGGCTGAGTGTGTTAACTCATCACGTCAACAGTTCAAGCTTGAACTGGAGTTGTGAGCTTTTTCAATATCATCATAATTCTCAACACAGTCAGTATAGTTTTCTCCACTAAGGTCTGACTGTTTCAATGCTTGATATTTTGGCATAGTTTGTTGGAAAGCCAGATTACACTGTACAAATGTATTTGACACCATTTTGCCAACCATTGTTTTGATACAAGGGATCACACAACACATGCAAAGTCCAATCAGAATTAGGACTATAATAACTGGTGTCACCATTTTCAATAGTAACTGCCACCATGGTCCTGAAGTCAACCAGGACCAGGGATTCCACCGGTTCACGGCTAGGGTGTCTTTATGCATTGCATCACGAAGTTTATTCAGCTCTTCCAATGCGTCCTGCACATCCACTGAATGAATGGAGTCTGGGATGAAAGTACAGCATGTTGTGTTCAGCAGAACACAAACTCCTCCCTGTGAACCAGTAAGCAAGTCTAAAACCATGCGATTTTGCGTCACCATGGTACATAAAGCATCTATTTCAGTGTTTTGAGCTGCTACTATTTTCTTAGTTACATTCATGAACAGACCCAATCGATAATTCAGAGTTTCAATCATTAATGATTTTTTTTTTTTTTCCCACTCCTATCCAGGGGAACAATGAATGTGCTATTTTATCTCCTACAGACCACAATTTTTGGTCCTTTGGTACATCCGAGCCCCACATGTGATCATGTGGTAACACATCTGGGTATATCGATGTCCTCCGTCTGGTGCTGCCATTCTTCTCTGTGGAGGTCCTTGGCACTACCACATATGTATGGTCAGTCACCTGGGTAGGTGCACACACACCACCCCAATTTGGTGGGAGACTCATGTACAGTCTGGAACCACAAAGCCAATAGATGTCATCATACACCGGAGTACCATTTACAGGCGGTAGCAAAAACTTACTAACATAAGCACATGATTCATCCGTTCCCCGTGGACAGGAGCCTGTATAATTACATCCCCGTCCAATGTGATGAAGATAAGTACCATCCACATATTATGTTTTGGTTAGGCTTAAATTATTTGATAAAACATACGTTTGGGTACACAGACGTTTCTTAATTTTACCTAGTTTTATTCCCTGTCCCGTAAAAGCAAATCGGGAATGGCCGTTGTGATGACAATTTAACATGTGATGATATTTTTGCGTTTCCCTTCAGTCTAGTCAATGGAGCAGCACTTGGGCACGCTTGTACGTCTTCTGTTGAAATCCCTATCATATAAGTGGTTGCACTGAGACAAGTGGTGTTACGTCTTATCAGATTAGCTGAGAAATGTTGCCCCCGAAATACAGTTTGATTATGCATCCGTATGATAAGACATTCTGTCACCCTAGCAGGGTACGGTTTAGCCGTCAGAGCTGGGTGTGTTGAGGATATAGGCATTTGTGAACAAACATAACAATTAGTAACATGTAATTCCATAGCCAATAAATGAACATATCTGTACCACATATTAGTATGGTATATATGAGGGTGTCCATCTGTCTCATTCACATTATGAATAAACCTCTTCTGACGTTGCTTCCGTTGTTCTCTGGCTTGGTCCACAGTGAGCTGCAATTCTTGGGTCAACCACCAGGCCAGGAATCCAAGGAGCACGAAACACACCAAGATCACAACGCAACCCTACCAACAGTCCGGCAGCGGCGGCGCTGAGCACGCCGCTCCGGGGTCTGCTGTAGTTCATTCATGATTGCTAGGATACAGTGTTGTTAACCAACCTCACCTAATAGTGCAAGGATCTCCCTGCTTCACTGGCATTGAGACAATCTATTGCTAATTAAATAGACTCCCTTTGTAGCCAGACTTCCCCTTACACTGTGGATGCAGCCAACACACGCTGTATCTTACAGTGACTTAGATGTATCCACGTTGATCTCTCCGCTATCTTTACTGCAGTTGGTGTTGTTAACAGCACTTGGTATGGACCTTCCCAACGAGGACTGGACCAGTTCTTCCTCTTAATCACTCTGATGAACACCCAGTCTCCTGGCTGGACTACTGGAAGGCCGTCCTGTGGGAGATCAAAATTATTCGGCAGTAAATGTGTTTGAGTTATCTCTTTCTGTGTTAATGTCTTTTTCATAAAATCTGCTAATGTTTGTTCCTCATCTGCTGTTTTAGTATCCATGTCAAAAATTGGTAGACGATATGGTCGTCCATAAAGTATCCCAAATGGTGTTAAACCTGATGGTGTTGGTGTTATTCTCATATACAATTTTACTAGGTCCAAACATTCAATCCACGTTTGTTTTGTCTCTTCCATACATTTCCTTAATCTTATTTTTATTGTGCCATTTGTCCTTTCCACTAATCCTGCACTTTGTGGGTGGTAAGCACAATGATGTTTTAACTTAATTTTCATGTGTTCTGCTACTCTTTGTACAACTTCATTTACAAAATGTGTTCCATTATCACTGTACAATGTCTCTGGTATTCCATAATACGGAATAATTGTCTTACACAATGCTTTTGCTACTGTTAAAGCATCTGCTTTTTGTGATGGAACAATTTCTACCCATTTTGAAAAGGCATCAATTAATACTAGACTGTATTGATAAGGTCCACATCGATTTAGTTCAATAAAGTCCATATGAACAATTTGAAAAGGATACTGTGGTTTTGGGAATTGCCCTCTCCGGGGTCTTATATTTCCCTGTGGGTTGTGTTTCAATCAGGTAACACAGGCTTTACAAAAATTTTTTGAGTATAAATTAAATCCATAGGTAGTAAAGTATTGGTCTACCATATATACCATCCCCCCTGTCGACACATGCGTTAACCCATGCGTCGCAATTGCGGCTGCTTTGAATAAGCTTTTGGGTAGGACGGGTTTGTTATGTATACAATAAAGTCCTTTGGGGTTTGGGGTTGCCCCATTTTTCAACCACAAATGTCGTTCCTGCGCTGGTGCCTGTTTTTGCATATCCAATAAAAGGTCAGAATCTATTAATGGTTCATTGTCTGTCTGAGCTGTGTAAATAGAAGAAGTGCCATATCGACCAGCTGCTGCTTCTTTCGCTATTTTGTCTGCCAGACAGTTTCCTCTGGAGACAAAATCTGCACCTCTGGTTTGGGCTGCGCATTTACATAATGCCAGGTGTGATGGTAATGTCACTGCTTCTAGCAAATTTATGAGTAAGCCTGCATGTGTCACTGGTTTCCCTGTAGAGGTTATCATACCTCTTTGTTGCCATTGTTTTGCAAAGAACCAAATTGTTGAAAATGCATATTGACTATCTGTATAGACTGTCAGTTTCTGTCCTTTAGCCAAGATACAAGCTCTGGTTAATGCAATGAGTTCTGCAGCTTGGGCTGATTTAAAATGATCAATCTGTTTTGCTTCAATAACAGTATTTGGTAATTGAACAACAGCATAGCCTGTTAATGTCTGTCCTTTCTAATCTTTGAAACATGAGCCATCCACAAAGTAATGTAGTCCATCTGTAAATGGTTCGTCTGTTAAGTCTGGTCAATCAATCAATCAATTTTTTTATATAGCGCCAAATCACAACAAACAGTTGCCCCAAGGCGCTTTATATTGTAAGGCAAGGCCATACAATAATTATGTAAAACCCCAACGGTCAAAACGACCCCCTGTGAGCAAGCACTTGGCTACAGTGGGAAGGAAAACAAAAAGGAAAAGGAAAAGGTAATTGTTGTTTCTGTGTGTCTGCCAAACAATCATGCGGTTCACCGTCTGTCTCAGTAGGTAGGAGCGTGGCGGGATTCAAGGTTTTGCATCTTTCAATGGTAATATGTGTGTTATGTTTCGGACGCGGTCGGAGCACCGACCCAGCGTTTGAAAGGACCAAGCATAAAATAAGCAGAGCACGGTTCAAAAGGTAACAGAATTTAATCAACATAACAGTGTAGTGATAAACAACCAAAAATGTCTGCGGTCTGGTGAGGTGAAAACACGGTGCGCTCTCAACAGCGCAAACGGTCCGGAGCCACAGCAGTTCGGACCCAGGGACCCCGCCGACACCCCCCAGGTGGCCGCGACAAACCGAGTCTGTGAAGAAAGAAAACATGAGGTGAGTCCAACTCCACACAGAGAGACACAACTCAAAGGTGCACGCAATCAGCAAACACTTCCTGGCTTAAATCTATACATCAGCTTCTTACCCTGCAGGCACGGAACAACTCAGTTCAAATCTCCACTGCAGCAGAAGCTGATTAGACAATTAGCATAACGTGACAGCTCACTAACACAAGGTGTGAGGGACACCAAATCCACTGTCATTACTTCATAAAAGTCACCAAAACCAAATTACCTCAGGAAGTGTGCTGAAGAGCGTGAGACCTCACCCAATCCTCCTTCACAGACTGTGGCGTCAAACCTGGAGCAGTCTCTGAGTCCGTGATGGTGAGATTGTTCTCCTGACGTCGATCTCACACGTCTACTCACAAGGTCGAGTCTCTGGCAATCACACACTGTGCATTCAAGGTTTAAATGCAGCAATCTCTGATTAAGACAAAATACACCACAGCTGTGAGTCCTGATGACCTGCACGTGATAACAAGCCTCAGGTGTTCAGGGTGAGGTCCTGATGCTCAGCCACTCAGTCCTGAATGCATACCACCTGGTGGGAGAAACAGAAAACAAAAACCAAGCCAGCCAAACACCCCAGCACACAACAGTACCCCACCCTCACGGGAAGCCTCCCGGCGACCACACGGACCTGGGCCAGAAAAAACAAAGCCCCCCTCCAGGGACCATGGCTGGACTGTTGGCTGGGAACAAAAAACACCTCCTGCAGCTTCAGTTTTGGCTCCTTGTGCTGACGATCCAGCTGGGAAAGGCCCGTCTCCAGGAGCTGTGCGTTACTGTGCTCTGACGACAGCTCCATCATCAGCTGCTCCACCTGCAATGTTAATTTCTTCATGCAGTCATTGATCATCTCAATGTTGAGCCTCTCCAGCTCTTCCCTCAGCTGGATAACGCACGCTCCCAGCCGCCTCTTCTCTGTCAACAGGGAACTCCGTGCCGAGACCATCACTCTCATCCTGGAGCCCATCCTTTCCCATCCTGAGCCTGTCTGCAGCAGACTGCTCCACAGCTGACACTCCAGTGCAGAGACATCCTTTGTTGACTTGAATGGTCTTGCCCTCTGTTTCGTTTAGCAAACCTATTAGAGTCTCCACCTTTGCGTTCATTCCTGTCGACTCTTGCTTTAGTTGTTCACTTTGCATAAGTTTGGCCAGGAGTTCTTAAACCTGTGCACTCAGCCTTCTTCCGACTATGTGTTAAAATCTGCTTAGTCATAAACAAAAAAACCCGGGAAGAGGAGAAAAGAAAAAACACAACCCAAACTTAAGCTTGCAAACAAAAAAAAAACGCTACCCCCCCCCCCCCCCCCCCGAGACATGTAGGGACCAACACCCCCCAGAGGACATGCCGCCAGCTCCAGGAGTAATAACCACAGCCGAGGTCCCTCTGGGATCCAAAGTCACCCACGGGGACTCCCAGCGCCTCCCAGAGGACCGTTCCATCAAACCCCAGGAGACGCCCCCCCCTCATGACGAACAGACCCAGCCCCGGCCGTCTACGGCTAGATGGACCCACAGTCCTTTCCCCCCCAGAGGACACCACAGTCACACCCTGAGGGCGGAAACTGGGGGAAAACAAACAAAAAAAAAACATACAAACAAAACAACAACCCCAACCCCACCCCCTCAGCGCAGTGGAAACTGGAAGTACGTCCAGTGTCACCAACCACGACTATACCCCAAAAGTCAACCGGGAGGTGTGGAACAGCGGTAACGGCATACGGCACAAGACGGCGCCACCCCTCTGACTTTTAAACCAGCCACCAGCTGCGGGTATATTCCACTGCCCCAAACCTCAGCTACGCCGATGGCGTACGGCTCAAAGGCACGCTGAAGCCGGAGGTGGAACAGAGAAGTAACAAAAAACACCCCTAACCCCCCCCCCCCACCCGGGTGCAGAGGTTACCTGGGAAACGCCCAGCATAACCGAACTGCACCACCCCAACAACGCCAATGGCAAATGGCACAGAGGCGCGCCAAGGCTGGAGGTTGTAAAGGGAATTAAAAAAAATAAATAAATACCCCAACCCCCCCCCTCCCCTCCCGGGTGCAGAGGTTACCTGGGAAACGCCCAGCATAACCAAACTGCACCACTCCAGCAACGCCGACAACGTACGGCTCACACGGCTGGAGCCAGAGGAGAAGAGAGGGCACAACAAAAAAAAAAAAAAAAAGAAAAACAACCCAATTACCCCCCCCATCACCCCCCAGAGGACCGTCCCATCAAACCCTGGGAGGTGAAACCAAAAGAAATAAAAAAGAAAGACTAACAGACTAACATAAAGTCACCTGGGTCAAACTATGCTCCAGACAGCCTGCATTTTCAACTCCACCAGACCACAGACAGTGCTTAAAAACCCACAAAAACAACAAATTAACCCCTGATAAAAACACCTCATACTAAAACAAGAAACGGATAATAGACCAATAAAAAAAAAACTAACATTGGCCTACATCGTCAAGTGCAAAGAATGGAAAAACGTATTTTCCATCCTTTGAACCTAGACGGTAATGTGACTCTGTCACCAACAGAGGGAGCCAAAGTGCCAAATAAGAAAATCCCTGTGGTAACAGAGTAAAAACCAATACACACTGCTGCAAACGACAGCAGGTTATACCAAACAGCTTAACGTGCAAACTAAATACCACCGGGGCTGCTACAACAGGCGTCGGAGCCTGCTGCGCGGGAGGAGACAGGGCTACAGCCGTAACAGCGGGGTGCGACGCGACCCAAGCTGTAAACTCCGCCATGCGCGCACCAACGCGCACAACCCGGGCGGAGCGCACCCGCAACTGATCCCGGATCAACTCCAACATCTGCTGCAGCCTTCCCGGCAAAAATACCGTCTCTGCTTCCGGTGGTCCATTGTTAAATGGCCAGAGACTACTGTTATGTTTCGGACGCGGTCGGAGCACCGACCCAGCGTTTGAAAGGACCCAGCATAAAATAAGCAGAGCACGGTTCAAAAGGTAACAGAATTTAATAAACATAACAGTGTAGTGATAAACAACCAAAAATGTCCGCGGTCTGGTGAGGTGAAAACACGGTGCGCTCTCAACAGCGCAAACGGTCCGGAGCCACAGCAGTTCGGACCCAGGGACCCCGCCGACACCCCCCGGGTGGCCGCGACAAACCGAGTCGGTGAAGAAAGAAAACATGAGGTGAGTCCAACTCCACACAGAGAGACACAACTCAAAGGTGCACGCAATCAGCAAACACTTCCTGGCTTAAATATATACATCAGCTTCTTACCCTGCAGGCACGGAACAACTCAGTTCAAATCTCCACTGCAGCAGAAGCTGATTAGACAATTAGCATAACGTGACAGCTCACTAACACAAGGTGTGAGGGACACCAAATCCACTGTCATTACTTCATAAAAGTCACCAAAACCAAATTACCTCAGGAAGTGTGCTGAAGAGCGTGAGACCTCACCCAATCCTCCTTCACAGACTGTGGCGTCAAACCTGGAGCGGTCTCTGCGTCCGTGATGGTGAGATTGTTCTCCTGACGTCGATCTCACACGTCTGCTCACAAGGTCGAGTCTCTGGCAATCACACACTGTGCATTCAAGGTTTAAATGCAGCAATCTCTGATCAAGACAGATACACCACAGCTGTGAGTCCTGATGACCTGCACGTGAAAACAAGCCTCAGGTGTTCAGGGTGAGGTCCTAATACTCAGTCCTGAATGCATACCACCTGGTGGGAGAAACAGAAAAACAAAAACCAAGCCAGCCAAACACCCCAGCACACAACAATGTGGCTGAGACAGTAGCATTGCTGTATATGCTATCTGTCTAGCAGGCGATAAGAATGTATCCAACTGGTTTATTTTTATTACCATGTTGTTGTAGCAAGACTGCACACATGAATCCCTGTTTTGTGTCCACCATGAGAGTGAATGGCTTGGCATAATTGGGCAGAGATAATACTGTGGAACTCACAAGTTCTTGTTTAAGAGCTGTAAACTGTTCTTCAGCTTCTTTATTCCACTGTATTTTGTCACTCATAGCCGTTGGTATAGAGTGTATTAAATCCTGCGATTTCTGCACCTTCTCTGCATAACATGGAATCCAGGCTCTGCAATAATTACAGATACCTAAGAAAGTCATCATTTCCTTTTTTGTTGACAGTTTAGGCGCTTTGAGAATAGCGTGCTTTCGATCGTCTTGTATTCGTTTCCCCTCAGCTGATAGGACGTGGCCTAAATAAGTCACTTGTGGTTGCACAAACTGCAACTTTTGCTTTTTAATTTTACTTCCTGTTTCTGCCAAATGTTGCAAAAGCATCATAGTACATTTTGTACAGCTGTCTTTTGTCTTTCCTGCCACCAAAATGTCATCTACATACACCAAGATTTGTGAATCTTCTGGTGGAGTAAATGAAGATAAGCAACAATTTATTGCTTGTGTAAAAATGGTCGGACTGTCAGCAAAACCTTGAGGGAGTCTTGTATATGTGTATCTTTTCCCTTTGAATGTAAAAGCAAACCAAAATTGAGAGTCTGGATGAACAGGTACTGAGAAAAATGCATTACTGATGTCTATGACAGAGAAGTACATGTTTCCAGGACTTAATCTATTTAGCAGCGTATGTGGGTCTGGGACCAGAGGGGCACTAGTTTCTACTGCAGCATTTACTGCACGTAGGTCTTGTACCATTCGCCAATTCTGATTGTCTGCTTTTTTCACAGGATATATTGGAGTGTTACAGGATGCATCTAAACATTCCCTGATGACTCCTGCTTCCAGTAATTCTGCAATAACCGCTTCAATTCCTTTTTCTGCTTCAGGTTTTAATGGATATCGTTTGATCCGTGGTCTCCAATCAGATCGTGGCTTAATTTTGACTGGCAGAATATTTTTCAACAGTCCTACATCTGTGGGTGCATTCACCCAGAGATGAGGAGGCAGTTTGGCCAATAAAGTCTCATCTTCCTGTGTCAACAACACAGATGTTGTTAAATTTCAATCGTCCAGATCTACTTCATGTATCACCGGTGTCGTTCAAGCACTTACAAACATGTATTTCCGATACAAGCCTGTGGATGGACTGAAATCCCACACCGACACTGCATCTGCTTCGTGCCAATCAGTTGCTTCCTCAGCTATTTTAGCAATTCCACCAAGGTCCTTCCAGGACTGAGTGTCTGCCCTTGTCAGTGAAATATGCAGCACAGCCTCAGGTTTTCCTCTGTACCATTTGTCTGCACTTTGGGTCAGCACTACACTACACACAGAGGTGGTTTTTCTGTGTGTGTATAGGTGTGCTACTGTCTGTAATTCTGATGGAATTTTCAGAAATCCTGCTCCATACCTTTCATCCTTTTTGTGGAGTGAATAGCATAGTTATGTGTAGATCTTTTGGTGACATTATTACTACGTGTTCTCTGTTTTCACAGGTCATCAGACCTTCCTCCAATAATTGTTCAGTTTGTCTCAACTCCGACAGATCCAAAGAGTACTGCCAGGCCTGGGCCAAATTTGTATATAAAGACAGCGGGCTGCCTCACAGCTCTCATACCACCTACTGTTGGTGTGACTCCTATAGATAAGGCAGTCATCAAATCTCGTCCCAGTAAATTTACTGGACAATGGGGCGAATAAACCACAGAGACACGAGCAGTTTGGTTCGTTTCAGGAACTTCAAAATTGACAAACTTAAAAAAATATTTTCTCTGAATTCACCTGTCCATTTGCAGATTTTACCCAAACGACTTCTTTTACAAATTTAGTTCCGGGAGGTCTGTCTGTTATCACTGTCCTACATGCTCCTGTGTCACAGAGAAAATCCATGTCCTGTCCATTTACCTTTAGAGTCACCACAGGTCTTTTTTCCTCTTTATGGCCTCTACTCTCATCTGTGCTTCACTGAGCCATACTTTTGCACACTCTATTTCTCCTTCTTTTCTTACTTTCCTGTTACCTTTTTATTTGCTGCTGCTGCTGTAAGTTTTAACACCAAACCTTCACAATCTGACACAACCAATTTACCTGAAAAGCCATATTTCTTTTTCCATTTAGTTATGTACTTCAGATTTTCCGGATTGCATTTGTGCATGTATTTTTCGTCGCCCTGAAATAGGGGCTTATTTTCTGTGCATGTGTTTCCCATGTTGTTCACCTATTCCCCTTCACTCTGCAAAGTTCAGGTCAAGCTTCTACCCCGTGGGGCGGACCTTCCTTGGAATCCCCCTATTTGCAGACTCGTCGGGAATATGTGAGTGTGGTGCGTATGGACTTAAAATGACCTACTTTGCAGACAACGGCTCCACTTTTATCCCCTGATAAAATGGGATATCAAGCTATCCGTGCTTCAGTCACTCACAGTCTCATTCTTTTATTATTACTAAGGAATACTCAGTCAAACAATACCACACATACAGTCCGACACTGTCACACACACACACACACTCCCACAACCGCTCCAACTCTCACACATATACAAAATAAATTACAGATTTCATCAATGATTGCAATTACAGACAAGCCCTCATCTTAAAAAAAAAAAAAAAAATATCAAGACAAATAACACAAAATCCTTACAACAAAACAACAAAAACAGAATTTTCTCTCATTCATACCACAAACACACTTAGTTTCACTTTTGCAATAATCAATTAATTCGCGTCTCTCTAACTGCTTCCCCTGAAATTTATTCTTACTCCTCCTGTATTTCTCAGCCGGATGGGGACTCGAACCCCTCCGCCAAATGTGCCGGCAGGACCGGAGACTCTAACTCCCTCCCCCGCACTTTATTCCGGATGGGGACTCGAACCCCTCCTCAACATATTTTCCTCACAGGCAGGCAGTAATTACTTACGTTAATTTGTTGCACCCCTCATTTGGTTCGGAGGTGTCGTCAATCTACTGCGGCGAGCGGAGGTGGACGTCTATAGTCACCGGCCCGACGGAGAATTCACTCCTCAGGACTTTCCTTCGATCCCTCTAGTGGAATCGGCCGTGCACAGTCTGTGGCGTGTCTTCCTCCGTTCGCTCGAGAAGATCTGTCGACGCCCCACGTTGGGCGCCAAGAAAAAACTGTTGGGTTTGCACCCTGTTTTTAAAGAAATGAGAGGCACAAACACTGAAAAGAAACCAGTCAGAGAGAGACAAATATATATATTTTTGCTCTGCGCAAAGGAGGAGAAAAATGAAGCAGCTTGTAAGTGCTCAGCTCCAAAGCTCTCCTAAAATCTCCTCCTCTGGCCCAGCCTTTTATTTAGTTCATCAACATGAGAAAAAACAAACAAGGACAGTCGGGAGAGGTTACACGAGTCATGTCTGCAAGAGGGTGATAGCAAAGCAAGGTAACGGCTGAAACCTTCCATTCCTGCAACATGAGCCTTGTGGCTCGTCAAAGCAGGATAAGGCAAAATGAAAAATAGTTTGCTCAATCATGAAGAATGCAGACAACAAGTCTTTCTTTCTAAAACCTCCTCTTCTCACAAAGAGGAAAATAATAAGCATAAACTATAAGAAAATAAATAATAATAATATAAGCATAAACTAAAGAAAATAAATGATAAGAGCATGAACAATATAAAATTCTTGACAGTTTCGTACAGTCTGCAGTTACAGAAATAGAAGACAAAGTAAATGTCAGGATCATTACGTGTCCATCACCACCACATTTTGAAAAACGGTAAGACCACATGCCATGGATTATCTATGTTTTGTGTCTTTTAGTGAAGTTTTTTTAAACCTGGGATGAAGGCAATAAGTGTCTCCATGTATTACCACAGATGAACTGTTCCTGTTGCCAAATCTTCTGAAATAAAACTGCAGAACACCTAAAAACTAAAAGAAGGAAAAAATGGGAGCAGTACAGGAGCAGGAGTCATTTTACCAGAGTGGGACAGGACAGGAGTGCAAATCTACTCCCGTGTCACCCTCTAGTGCACGTGTCTGTAAACCAGGAAATTCCATCTGCTAAATGCAGCTCTGTGTTGCCTGTGGAAATATGACATCAGTTGTTCATCAAAGCCCCAAATCCATGGGAAACTGACAAATTTGTCAACAGACAAAATATTTCAATATGTACAGTCCAGGTTTTGAGTATATTTCTTTTTGTTACATGGGAAACAAGGTACCAGTAGATTCAGTAGATTCTCACAAATCCAACAAGACCAAGCATTCATGATATGCACACTCTTAAGGCTATGAAATTGGGCTATTAGTAAAAAAAGTAGAAAAGGGGGTGTTCACAATAATAGTAGCATCTGCTGTTGACGCTACAAACTCAAAACTATTATGTTCAAACTGGTTTTTTATCAATCCTGTGAATCACTAAACTAGCATTTAGTTGTATAACCACAGTTTTTCATGATTTCTTCACATCTGCAAGGCATTAATTTTGTTGGTTTGGAACCAGGATTTTTCTGGTTTCCTAGTGTGCTTGGGGTCATTGTCTTGTTGAAACACCCATTTCAAGGGCATGTCCTCTTCAGCATAAGGCAACGTGACCTCTAAGTATTTTGACATATCCAAACTGATCCATGATACCTGGTATGCGATATATAGGCCCAACACCATAGTAGGAGAAACATGCCCATATCATGATGCTTGCACCACCATGCTTCACTGTCTTCACTGTGAACTGTGGCTTGAATTCAGAGTTTGGGGGTCGTCTCACAAACTGTCTGCGGCCCTTGGACCCAAAAAGAACAATTTTACTCTCATCAGTCCACAAACTATTCCTCCATTTCTCTTTAGGCCAGTTGATGTGTTCTTTGGCAAATTGTAACCTCTTCTGCACATCTTTAACAGAGGGACTTTGTGGGGGATTCTTGCAAATAAATTAGCTTCATACAGGCATCTTCTAACTGTCACAGCACTTACAGGTAACTCCAGACTGTCTTTGGTCATCCTGGAGCTGATCAATGGGTGAGCCTTTGCCATTCTGGTTATTCTTCTATCCATGTTGATGGTTGTTTTCTGTTTTCTTCCACGCGTCTCTGGTTTTTTTTGTACATTTTAAAGCATTGGAGATCATTGTAGATGAACAGCCTATAATTTTTTGCACCTGCGTATAAGTTGTCCCCTCTCCAATCAACTTTTTAATCAAACTACGCTGTTCTTCTGAACAATGTATTGAACGTCCCATTTTCCTCAGGCTTTCAAAGAGAAAAGCATGTTCAACAGGTGCTGGCTTCATCCTTAAATAGGGGACACCTGATTCACACCTGTTTGTTCCACAAAATTGATGAACTCACTGACTGAATGCCACACTACTATTACTGTGAACACCCCCTTTTCTACTTTTTTTTTTTACTAACAGCCCAATTTCATAGCCTTAAGAGTGTGCATATCATGAATGCTTGGTCTTGTTGGATTTGTGAGAATCTACTGAATCTACTGGTACCTTGTTTCCCATGTAACAATAAGAAATATACTCAAAACCTGGATTAATCTTTTTAGTCACATAGCACTACTATTATTCTGAACACTACTGTAACTGATCCCTTTGCTCTATCAGTCGTGGCGTGACAACACCTTCACAGGCGAGCTTGGGTTCACGTGTTTATTAAATCATATTTTTGGGGACGGCATGTGGTGGTTCTCATAATGACTCACTTTGTTGTGGACATTAAAAGTTACGAGTCACTTATTTTCAGTAATAGTGCATTAAGTTAACCTAACGGATGAAGCTACTGACAGCTGCTAAAACTGCTAATGCCATTAGCAGTTTTAAATATGACAAGAGTTTGACTCCATGTGAATATTACAGCAGCGACATCTCAGATGATCCGTTTGGACATGTGTCCACAACAAAACAGATTATTCCAGGTGTTTGTAATTAAATACACTGAAGACACAACAACAACAACACACAAAGAGCTAAAGATGCTACAAGAGCTGGACTAGAGAGAATGAAACTATCTGTAGAGAGTGGCTTAGTGGTTAGCACTGTTGGCTCACAGTGAGAAGGCCATGGGTTAAATTCCGGCATGTGGCCTTTCTGTGTGGAGTTTGCATGTTCACCCCGTGTTTGCGTGGGTTTCCTCCCACATCCAAAGACATGTGGGTTTGGTGGATTGGAATCTTTAAATTGTCCGTAGGTGTGCGAGTGGGTGTGTTTGTTTGTGGTCCTGTCCTGGGTGTACCACGCCTCGCGCTCTATGACTGCTGGGAAAGGTTCCAGCCCCCCCCGCAACCCTTAATTGGATTAAGCAGTTGATGATGTGTGTGTGTGAGTATAGAGCCCAAAACTGTTTTTGTACCAGAATGTGAGTCCCTTCAGCTGCTCCCTTGGTTTCACCGCAGCAGATCCCTCATGTTGATTTGGCAGATGTTTCACAGCAAAACCACTTGACCCCCAGGCTGTAAACATGTTCGACTCTGCTCTGTAGTTGGACATTTTAACATGGACTTGAATGGAAACCTGCTCACTTCTGGAACCAGCCTCAAATGGCCAGTCAAGGAACTGCAAGTTTTTATTCCAACCGTTGCAGTTTTCTGCTCACTTCTGATGTAATCTATGCTCACATTTTACATTTCTAATTAATTTAGACCATCTCTGAACGCACTTTGGTATTAAAGAGTGTTTACTGCAGCAAATGAAACACAGACTTTATTTTGATTTGAAAATTTAAAGGAGACTTTATTTTGACTTGACATTTTAAATATTAGTGTCATCCGCAGCAACAAACAGGAACTTAAAGTGCAAGCATCATCTCCACTCTGCAGTCAGCATTAAGACGTCCGAGGACAAAGGCGACACTTAGGTTTCTTCATCAGCACTGTCCAGCAGGGCGGCGCTGCTGTCGTGCTCAGACATGGCACTGGACAGAATGTTGTCAGTTTTCCCCATCGCCTACAAGTCAAAGACGAAACAGTGCACATTTGAACCTTCAATCAGCTGCTAATACGATAACTAACACACACACACTTTATTGCGATCGATGGTTTCTTTGTTCTTAATGCTTTTCCTCAGATGACATGCACCATCAACGTTTTTGTGGCGTTGATGCACGAGCTCATCTTTTCTGCTAATTTGCCACCGGCTGTGAGGACTACAGTAAAACTTGTGTATAATGGGTTCAGGTGGACAGGTTATAATCAAAATCCACTACATGTATAAAACGGACAAAATCCGCTATATAGCGCTTTTCCATCTGCATCAGAAGCTCAAAGTGCTTTACAATGATGCCTCACATTCACCCATTCACACAGACACACACACACACACACCGATGTCAGGGTGCTGCCATGCAAGGTGGTCACTACACACTGGGAACAACTTGGGAATTAAGGACCTTGCCCAAGAGCCCTGAGTGATTTTCCGGTCTGGCTGGGTTTTGAACCAAGGATCCTCTAGTCTGAAGCCCAAATCTTAACCACTAGACCATTACCTCCCCATCCGCTTATACATATAAAACGGACCAAATCCACCATGCGTATAAAACAGACAAAATTCGCTATATGTATAAATCAATCAATCAATTTTTTTTATATAGCGCCAAATCACAACAAACAGTTGCCCCAAGGCGCTTTATATTGTAAGGCAAGGCCACACAATAATTATGTAAAACCCCAACGGTCAAAACGACCCCCTGTAAGCAAGCACTTGGCTACAGTGGGAAGGAAAAACTCCCTTTTAACAGGAAGAAACCTCCAGCAGAACCAGGCTCAGGGAGGGGCAGTCTTCTGCTGGGACTGGTTGGGGCTGAGGGAGAGAACCAGGAAAAAGACATGCTGTGGAGGGGAGCAGAGATCAATCACTAATGATTAAATGCAGAGTGGTGCATACAGAGCAAAAAGAGAAAGAAACAGTGCATCATGGGAACCCCCCAGCAGTCTACATCTATAGCAGCATAACTAAGGGATGGTTCAGGGTCACCTGATCCAGCCCTAACTATAAGCTTTAGCAAAAAGGAAAGTTTTAAGCCTAATCTTAAAAGTAGAGAGGGTGTCTGTCTCCCTGATCTGAATTGGGAGCTGGTTCCACAGGAGAGGAGCCTGAAAGCTGAAGGCTCTGCCTCCCATTCTACTCTTACAAACCCTAGGAACTACAAGTAAGCCTGCAGTCTGAGAGCGAAGCGCTCTATTGGGGTGATATGGTACTACGAGGTCCCTAAGATAAGATGGGACCTGATTATTCAAAACCTTATAAGTAAGAAGAAGAATTTTAAATTCTATTCTAGAATTAACAGGAAGCCAATGAAGAGAGGCCAATATGGGTGAGATATGCTCTCTCCTTCTAGTCCCCGTCAGTACTCTAGCTGCAGCATTTTGAATTAACTGAAGGCTTTTTAGGGAACTTTTAGGACAACCTGATAATAATGAATTACAATAGTCCAGCCTAGAGGAAATAAATGCATGAATTAGTTTTTCAGCATCACTCTGAGACAAGACCTTTCTGATTTTAGAGATATTGCGTAAATGCAAAAAAGCAGGTCCTACATATTTGTTTAATATGCGCTTTGAATGACATATCCTGATCAAAAATGACTCCAAGATTTCTCACAGTATTACTAGAGGTCAGGGTAATGCCATCCAGAGTAAGGATCTGGTTAGACACCATGTTTTGTAAGATTTGTGGGGCCAAGTACAATAACTTCAGTTTTATCTGAGTTTTAAAAGCAGGAAATTAGAGGTCATCCATGTCTTTATGTCTGTAAGACAATCCTGCAGTTTAGCTAATTGGTGTGTGTCCTCTGGCTTCATGGATAGATAAAGCTGGGTATCATCTGCGTAACAATGAAAATTTAAGCAATACCGTCTAATAATACTGCCTAAGGGAAGCATGTATAAAGTGAATAAAATTGGTCCTAGCACAGAACCTTGTGGAACTCCATAATTAACTTTAGTCTGTGAAGAAGATTCCCCATTTACATGAACAAATTGTAATCTATTAGACAAATATGATTCAAACCACCGCAGCGCAGTGCCTTTAATGCCTATGACATGCTCTAATCTCTGTAATAAAATTTTATGGTCAACAGTATCAAAAGCAGCACTGAGGTCTAACAGAACAAGCACAGAGATGAGTCCACTGTCCGAGGCCATAAGAAGATCATTTGTAACCTTCACTAATGCTGTTTCTGTACTATGATGAATTCTAAAACCTGCATATAGAGTCTGCTATATGTCAAGAGGCACCGAACGATCTATGGGGAATCCCCACCACTGATTAGTTTTGCGTATTTCCTTGATTAAATGCCTGACCTTGAATCGGGACCTGCCTCATTTAATGACCGGGTCAAAATTTCGCCTGAAAAAACAAACGCTAGCCTTAAATAAACGCTCAACATTATGTACATTAAAAGGTTTATGGTCAAGTCACTTTTTTTTTTTAACTCCGCTGTGGAGTGGTACCTTAAAATCCTAAAGCCTGATTTATGCTTCTGCAACTCCGTAACTCCGTGTCCCTGCAATGACCTCTACATGCATGTGACTCAAAGTTCCCCGTCATGTCGCTGGGTGTCTTATTGCAATTTACTGAGCAAGAGCATTTTCTGGATTAGTTTATCCCTCAACGAGCTCCACTTCTTTATACAAACAACCTCCAAACCAACGGTATGGTACGTACAGTTTCCTCCATGAGTTGCGGGTCATTTGAGCGTCTTTTTCGAAGTAAATGTTGTGAATTTGGTCATATTTGCAGACTTTTCTGCCAAATGTATTTAATCCATGAATTAAGTGTAATCGGCGTGCGCACTGAAAGTTTTGAAAGTCACAGGGAAAACAATTGTGCCTGTGTACGATGAACACTGATCTGTCTATAAATCTCCACGGTTTTCAGCACTGTAGCCTTTGTGCCCTTTTCACTCAAACTTCTACATTTTTCTCAAACCGATGTAATCAGGACTTAAACACAGCTTGTTCCTGGGTGATCGGAAACTCGTCTGCACAGTGATTATTACTATATGCAGGCTGAAGTTGCCTTGCTACATCAATCCATCCATCCATCCATTTTCTTCCGCTTTATCCGGAGTCGGGTCGCGGGGGTAGCAGCTCAAGCAAAGCCGCCCAGACCTCCCGATCCGCACACACCTCCCCCAGCTCCTCCGGGGGAACCCCAAGGCGTTCCCAAGCCAGCCGAGAGATGTAGTCCCTCCAGCGTGTCCTGGGTCTTCCCAGGGGCCTCCTCCCAATGGGACGTGCCCGGAACACCTCTCCAGCGAGGCGTCCAGGGGGCATCCGAAAAAGATGCCCGAGCCACCTCAACTGACTCCTTTCGACGTGGAGGAGCAGCGGCTTGACTCCGAGCTCCTCCCGAGTGACTGAGCTTCTCACCCTATCTCTAAGGGAGCGCCCAGCCACCCTGCGGAGGAAACTCATCTCGGCCGCTTGTACTCGCGATCTCGTTCTTTCGGTCATGAGCCAAATCTCATGACCATAGGTGAGGATCGGAACGTAGATGGATCGGTAAATCGAGAGCTTTGCCCCCCTGCTCAGCTCTCTCTTCACCACAACGGTCCAATACAGCGACCGCATCACTGCAGATGCTGCACCGATCCGTCTATCGATCTCACGCTCCATCCGTCCCTCACTCATGAACAAGACCCCGAGATACTTAAACTCCTCCACTTGAGGCAAGGACACTCCACCGACCTGAAGAGGGCAAAGCACCTTTTTCCGGTCGAGAACCATGGCCTCAGATTTGGAGGTGCTGATTTTCATCCCGGATGCTTCACACTCGGCTGCAAACCGCCCCAGTGCACGCTGAAGGTCCTGATTTGACGAAGCCAACAGAACCACATCGTCCACAAACAGCAGAGACGAGATTCTGTGGTTCCCAAACCAGACCCCCTCTACACCCTGGCTGCGCCTAGAAATTCTGTCCATAAAAATAATGAACAGAACCGGTGACAAAGGGCAGCCCTGGCAGAGGCCAACGTGCACTGGAAACAGGTTTGACTTACTACCGGCAATGCGAATCAAGCTCCTGCTGCGGTCGTACAGGGACCGGATAGCCCTTAGCAAAGGACCCCGGACCCCGTACTCCCGGAGCACTCCCCACAGGGTGCCCCGAGGGTCACGGTCGAACGCCTTCTCCAGATCCACAAAACACATGTGGACTGGTTGGGCGAACTCCCATGAACCCTCAAGCACCCAATGGAGCGTGTAGAGCTGGTCCAGTGTCCCGCGACCAAGACGAAAACCACACTGCTCCTCCTGAATCCGAGGTTCGACCATCGGTCGAATTCTCCTCTCCAGTCCTCTGGAATAGACCTTAACAGGGAGGCTGAGGAGTGTGATCCCCCTATAGTTGGAACACACCCTCCGGTCCCCCTTCTTAAACAGAGGGACCACCACCTCGGTCTGCCAATCCAGAGGCACTGTCCCCAATCGCCACGCGATGTTGCAGAGACATGTCAGCCAAGACAGTCCCACAACATCCAGAGACTTAAGGTACTCAGGACAGATTACATCCACCCCAGGAGCCTTGCCACCGAGGAGCTTTCTAACCACCTTGGTGACTTCGGCCTGGGTAATGGATGAGTCCGCCTCTGAGTCCCCAGTCTCTGCCTCCTCTTCGGAAGACGTGACGATGGGATTGAGGAGATCGTCGAAGTACTCCTTCCACCGCCCGACAACATCCCCAGTCAGGGACAACAGCTCCACACCCACACCGTAAACAGTGCTGGTGGAGAGCTGCTTCCGCCTCCTGAGGCGTCGGAGGGTTTGCCAGAATCTCTTCGAGGCTGACTGATAGTCCTCCTCCATAACCTCCCCAAACTCCTCCCAGACCCGAGTTTTTGCCTCTGCAACCGCACGGGCTGCGGCACGCTTGGCCTGCCGGTACCTGTCAGCTGCCTCTGGGGTCCCACCTACCAACAAAGATAAGTAGGACTCCTTCTTCAGCTTGACGGCATCCCTTACTTCCGGTGTCCACCGCCAGGTTTGAGGATTGCCGCTGCGACAGGCACCAGAGACCTTGTGACCAAAGCTACGAGCGGCCACATCGACAATGGAGGTGGAGAACATGGTCCACTCGGACTCCATGTCTCCAACCTCCCCCGGAATCTGGGAGAAGCTCTCCCGGAGGTGGGAGTTGAAGACCTCGCTGACACAGGGTTCCGCCAGTCGTTCCCAGCAGACCCTCACGATACGTTTGGGGCCTACCAGGTCTGACCGGCTTCCTCCCCTCCCAGCGGATCCAACTCACCACCAGGTGGTGATCGGTCGACAGTTCTGCCCCTCTCTTCACTCGAGTGTCCGGGACACGTGATCGAAAGTCAGATGATACGACTACAAAGTCGAACAACGACCTCTGGCTCAGGGTGTCCTGGTGCCATGTGCACTTATGGACACCCTTGTGCCGAACATGGTGTTCGTATGGACAAACTGTGACTAGCACAGAAGTCCAACAACTGAACACCACTCGGGTTCAGATCGGGGAGGCCGTGCTTCCCGTACCCCCTCTCCAGGTCTCACTGTTGCCGCCCACGTGGGCGTTGAAATCCCCCAAGAGAACAATGGAGTCCCCAGTCGGAGTGCTATCTAGTACCCCTCCCAGGGACTCCAGGAAGGTCGGGTACTCTGCACTGCTGCTCGGCCCGTAGGCCCATGTCGCTCTTTCGGGCTGAGCCCGGCCGGGCCCCATGGGCTAAGGCGCGACCACCAGGCGCTTGCGTGCGAGCCACAACCCCAGGCCTGGCTCCAGGGTGGGACCCCGGCTCCGCCATACCGGGCGACGTCTCAGTCCTTGATTTTTTACTGGTCATGGAGGTTCTGAAACTTTAATATATTAATATTATTATTATGACATGAAAATGACTACACACACACACACTCCTGTGACGGGGACACAAGGCCTTCAGGACAATATCACATTTTTATGCTTTATCTTCTTGTCTAGAATAGAATAAAATAGAATTTAAAATTCTTCTTCTTACTTATAAGGTTTTGAATAATCAGGTCCCATCTTATCTTAGGGACCTCATAGTACCATATCACCCCAATAGAGCGCTTCGCTCTCAGACTGCAGGCTTACTTGTAGTTCCTAGGGTTTTTAAAGAGTAGAATGGGAGGCAGAGCCTTCAGCTTTCAGGCTCCTCTCCTGTGGAACCAGCTCCAATTCGGATCAGGGAGACAGACACCCTCTCTACTTTTAAGATTAGGCTTAAAACGTTCCTTTTTGCTAAAGCTTATAGTTAGGGCTGGATCAGGTGACCCTGAACCATCCCTAGTTATGCTGCTATAGACTTAGACTGCTGGGGGGTTCCCATGATGCACTGAGTGTTTCTTTCTCTTTTTGCTCTGTATGCACCACTCTGCATTTAATCATTAGTGATCGATCTCTGCTCCCCTCCACAGCATGTCTTTTTCCTGGTTCTCTCCCTCAGCCCCAACCAGTCCCAGCAGAAGACTGCCCCTCCCTGAGCCTGGTTCTGCTGGAGGTTTCTTCCTGTTAAAAGGGAGTTTTTCCTTCCCACTGTCGCCAAGTGCTTGCTCACAGGGGGTCGTTTTGACCGTTGGGGTTTTACATAATGATTGTATGGCCTTGCCTTACAATATAAAGCGCCTTGGGGCAACTGTTTGTTGTGATTTGGCGCTATATATAAAAAATTGATTTGATTTGATTTGTCCACCAGCCAGAGTTAAACAGCAGCATAACTCCCATAAAGAGTAAATACCAGCTCACATCATGACCACACATCATGAATATAGAATATTTTTTTCTTTTTAACAAGCAGAACAAATTAAATTAAAGGTTTCAGCACCAACGTCTTCAAAGTTCCGAGTGTTTTATCTCATTTTGTTCCTTCAAAGACTCAAAATCACGTCATGATGCGCTCTACCTTGATGGCGTCGTCACGGTGGCGGAGGCTGATGGCTTTCCCACAGAAAACACAGAGCGTCAGAGAGACACAAAGCTGGAGGCTGAGCAGGACCAAGAGGACTCCACGAAGCCCAAACCCGAGCATCTTCAACACAGAGATCCACAACAAAAGTTTCACAGATTTAATCACTGAGCCCCCCACAGGTCTACTTCCTGGGTATTTTCTAGTAGCTGTGGGTCTCCTCTTCAGGAAAAAGCATGTTAGCATTAAAAAAAAAAAAAAAAAAAAAAAACTTGTTCCCAGGTCACTTACTACAAGCATTTTTTATTTGCACAACATGCTTTTTTTTTTTTTTTTTTACACAAGTTTGGGGGTAGGGGAAACAAATGTGGTAATAGCACTTCACCCTGAAGGTCCACAGCAACAAGCTGCCACTCAAAATGTTGGCATTTAAATCCTCTTTCACATGCTACATAATAAATGCAAATTAGGTCAACAAGTAGGTCACCAGAGGTCAAAAGATCACAGAATTTAGTCAATGCCCAAAATCTTTATGACTTGCAGAATATAAACGTATTTTGTAATAAAGACAGTTTTTTTCTGGTGCAGCTCCTCAGCTGCTGAACTTACATCCAGCTTCCAAAGGTGACGGTGACATTGTGTCGACATGTCTTGTGGTCTCGATCCGTTGGACAGTAGAAACACACCACACAGCTGGTCAGACGGACGCCAATCAGCCAATAGCCAACACACGTAGACCACACCCACCAGGCTGAGGACAACGCTGCACAGGCTGGACACCAAAGTCACCAGGACCTGAACCAACAAGCACCAATGTGCACAATTCTTTCATGCACAGAAACCAAACCTGCTCTAGTTTTGCAAAAGGCAACAAAGAAAACTCACCAGTTTGAATGAGGTTCTTCTCTTCGATACCACAGCCAGCGACCCCGAAACCACAAACTGGATGATAAGAGAAAAGACCTGTGAGGGCCAAAGTGAACCAAACCCACTGACAGTTCTGAAAGTCCTCAAGCCTCACAGGGAGACCTATGACAAGCAGGACACCAGGATGGTCTGGTCCCACAGCAGAAACTCAACTAATTCTCCGGACCCTTGTCCCATAACCACCCACATGGTCCCTGAGGCCCCAAGAGACCCAGGTCCCTTAACCACCCGCACAGCCTCCAAGGCCCCTACAGACTCAGGTCCCATAACGGCTCACGAGGCCCCTCTGGACCAAGGTCTCATAACCACCAGCACGACCCCCGACGTCGATCCAGACCCAGGTCCCCTAACCACCCACAGGGCCCATGGGGCCCCTCCGGAACCACGTCCCATAACCACCCACACAGGACTTTCTGCCACATTTTCAGACATTTGAAAAGCATATTTATGATCTACAAACAGCTCATGAAGTCTTATTTTGAAATGACTCAATGATCACAGTCTGGATCCTGAAACCTTCAGTGTTTTGACTGCTACGTACCAAGACACCGATGCACAGTGGCGCGTGGATGAGAAGAACTGGGGAGAGGATGGTGGTGAAGCTGATGAGAACACACAGCACGCCGATGAAGATCTGCACCACCTGAAGACATAAACAAACAAAAAAAACACAAGTCAGCACCGGCTGATTCCAGCCAACATTAACGCATCTACATAATGAGCCGCTGTATCCGCTGTGGTGACCCCAAACAAAATGGGAGCAGCTGAAAGGACAACAACAACAACAACAATATGGCCACTGGGTACTGCGAAGACCTGGCGTCTGTCCGTTTGTCTGTGCTCAGCATAAGTCCAGTTCTATTACTCCCAGAGTCTTCAAATTCACAGGGAACATTCTTGGGACACAGGCTAACCTGGACCTATTTTAAAAGGTTAAAAAGTCACATTCTGTTTGAATCTGTTCTGCTTTGTTTCTGAGTAGCAGGGGATGACAGCCAATCAGAGTGAAGCTGCACCGTGACGTCACTGGCTGGTCTCTTCCAAAACCGCTTTGCTTTGTGTTTATAGTGCAGCAGATAAGAGAATATATAGAGGGGAATCCTGCAAATGGTGATAAAAGCATCAAATTTGGCAGAAATACTCCTCAGACAATCCTATTTTGAAAAAAACGATTGGCCACTTGACTTTTCAATCAATTGAAGAATTACACAGAGGTCAAAATTAAAAGATGCTCCAATCATATTGAAACCTATGCCACATTATTTGCCTGATCATAAAGATTCCAAAAAGATATGGTTTGGATGGTCTGTAGCTGAATTCTATGGAGTTACGGGATAAAAACAGCAAGAATGGTGACAAAGGTCAGTGTTGGTTTGTACAGGGGTCAAAAATTAAACTTGCGCCAATTTTGGTAAAACGTGATGCAAATTACTAGTTGAGTTAACACAGTTTTAAAAAGGAATAGTTTGGACCATGTATCATCCTTACTTATCATTTTACAGGGTAACATATGTCACATGTCATAGAATCCAATAGATGTAGACCATTCAACACTGTTAAAACTATTCCATTTATTAATCCTATTAGCTCAACCAATAACTTGCATCACTTTTTACCAAAATTGGAGCAACTTTAACTTTTGACCACTGTACATAATGAAACTGAGCTTTGTCACCATTCTTGCTGTTTTTATCCTGTTACTCCATAGAATTCAGTCACAGATAGTCCAAACTATACGCATCGGTCTATTTGAAGAGTTTCAGTCAGGTTTTAGAATTCAACATAGTACAGAAACAGCATTAGTGAAGGTTACAAATGATCTTATGGCCTCGGACAGTGGACTCATCTCTGTGCTTGTTCTGTTAGACCTCAGTGCTGCTTTTGATACTGTTGACCATAAAATTTTATTACAGAGATTAGAGCATGCCATAGGTATTAAGGCACTGCGCTGCGGTGGTTTGAATCATATTTGTCTAATAGATTACAATTTGTTCATGTAAATGGGGAATCTTCTTCACAGACTAAAGTTAATTATGGAGTTCCACAAGGTTCTGTGCTAGACCAATTTTATTCACTTTATACATGCTTCCCGTAGGCAGTATTATTAGACGGTATTGCTTAAATTTTCATTGTTACGCAGATGATACCAGCTTTATCTATCCATGAAGCCAGAGGACACACACCCAATTAGCTAAACTGCAGGATTGTCTTACAGACATAAAGACATGGATGACCTCTAATTTCCTGCTTTTAAACTCAGATAAAACTGAAGTTATTGTACTTGCCCCACAAATCTTAGAAACATGGTGTCTAACCGATCCTTACTCTGGATGGCGTTACCTGACCTCTAGTAATACTGTGAGAAATCTTGGAGTCATTTTTGATCAGGATATGTCATTCAAAGCGCATATTAAACAAATATGTAGGACTGCTTTTTGCATTCACGCAATATCTCTAAAATCAGAAAGGTCTTGTCTCAGAGTGATGCTGAAAAACTAATTCATGCATTTATTTCCTCTAGGCTGGACTATTGTAATTCATTATTATCAGGTTGTCCTAAAAGTTCCCTAAAAAGCCTTCAGTTAATTCAAAATGCTGCAGCTAGAGTACTGACGGGGACTAGAAGGAGAGAGCATATCTCACCCATATTGGCCTCTCTTCATTGGCTTCCTGTTAATTCTAGAATAGAATTTAAAATTCTTCTTGCCCCTCCCTGAGCCTGGTTCTGCTGGAGGTTTCTTCCTGTTAAAAGGGAGTTTTTCCTTCCCACTGTAGCCAAGTGCTTGCTCACAGGGGGTCATTTTGACCGTTGGGGTTTTACATAATTATTGTATGGCCTTGCCTTACAATACAAAGCGCCTTGGGGCAACTGTTTGTTGTGATTTGGCGCTATATAAAAAAATTGATTGATTGATCGATCGATCTTTCAATTTTGACCTCTGTGTAATTCTTCAATTGACCTCTACCTGACCACCGATTGAAAAGTCAAATGGCCAATCGTTTTTTCAAAAGAGAATTGTCTGAGGAGTATTTTTGCCGAATTTTATGCTTTTAATCACCATTTGCATGATTGTTTCAGTTATCTGATGCACT
The DNA here is from genome assembly GCF_902500255.1 of Thalassophryne amazonica. NCBI lineage: Eukaryota > Metazoa > Chordata > Actinopteri > Batrachoidiformes > Batrachoididae > Thalassophryne > Thalassophryne amazonica. The sequence continues at coordinate 359,233 of NW_022986258.1, read as the reverse complement.
ATTGTATGCATGTTTGTCATATATTATGCAAAAGGTAGTGAGAAATAAACACGTCTAAAACAAAAACGCCATTTTTGGAACCCAACACCTCTGATCTTATTTCGCAGACGTTAGCATGGTGACGTCACAGGCTGGTAGCTAGCTGCAAAACTCTTCTTTGTGTGTAACTATATCCTCTTTGTCATATATTATGTAAGGCTAACGAGAACACTTCTAAAACTGAAAACGCTCTTTTTGTAAACTGATAACACATTTTGTGGCGTTAGTGTGCACGCTAACTTCCGCTAACCCAAGCTAACTTCCTATGGAGTTAAATTTGTCTCATTAATACCAGCAAATGCACAGAGGGTGATCTACAAATATTCCTTGATTTGTATAACGTCCACTTTTGTCAAAAGCTCATGTACACGCAGATGCAAAGCCTGCAGATGCTGTTAAAACGTAAATATTGTTTCTGATTGACTGATTAATTGATGGGCTTCATTGAACATGTATAAATTGTATGTAAGACAACAAAATCTTAGTAATTAAACAACTGCAAATTATAAAGAACACAAGGCTCATACGGCCGAGGGTATTTTAGCATTGCATCATATTAAAAACAGCCAGGAAGAGGAACAGACGGGATGAAACCACAGTGCTTACATTGTTTTTTACGTCAGGAGAGAAAACGTGCAACTTGAAGAAGTTCCATGTTCATATCAGTTTTGTGGTTTTTTTTCTGGGCTTCGGTGCAAATTCTCTGAAGCTTCACTCATCATCTTCCGGCTGAGCACATTGATACGATGATCACAACTGACGGTGCATCATTTCAGCCCGACGTCCAGAAAACGCCACGCTGTAAAAATGTCCGTTTTAAAGTCAATTAACGCTCGAACACGTGAACATTATTCACACTTTACTTTTGGTGAAATTTGATTGTGTCGTAAATATTAAAGACAATCATTTTATTTAGAATCCAGACAGATTACATAATCAATAGCTGACACATTTTACAACCACTGCAGCTCATCACGTGTTCCATCTGAAGCGGTTTAGTTCTCACCCCAGGGCTTGTGGCTCCGCCCGCAGAAACATGGCGGGTCATGCTATTGGTCTTTGTCACAGGGGCTGGAGGCGGAGCTTGCTGTCATAGTGGTGGAGTGGCAGGTTGGTGGGAAGTGGTCTGCAGTGGGATGCTGGCCTTCTATCCTGAGGAATGACCGAGTGATGATCGTCAGCCCTCCAACAGACGACACCGTCGTCGAGGTCATGATGGAGATCAGCTCACTGACACTGCACGGAAAAAAAAACAAAAACAAACAGCAACACAGGAGTGTTTAACACTAAAGTGTGTTTTATTTGAACAACACCAGAACACATTCAGTCCAATCTGGGGCCCAGAACCAGGGCCTGACCCAGAGCCGGGCACAGACCCAAAAACACCCAAGTCTCTTTACGCCTCCAGTCCAGCAGAGGGCAATCAAACTAACGCTTTACAACATGAAAATTAAAAAATGGCTAAAAACCACACATACACACACAGAAAATGGTAAGTGGGCTGCATTTATATCGCGCTTTTCCATCTGCATCAGATGCTCAAAGCGCTTTACAATGATGCCTCGCATTCACACAAACACCAGTGCCAGGGTGCTGTCATGCAAGGTGCTCACTACACACTGGGGAGCAACCAGGGGATTAAGGACCTTGCCCAAGAGCCCTTAGTGATTCCCCAGTCTGGCTGGGTTTTGACCTCCTCTGGTCTTAAGCCCAACGCTTAACCACGAGACCATCACCTATGTACATTAATGTGCACAGACGTTAATGATAGATTATAAAGGATGGGGCAGGGTTTTTTTTGCCCCTTGCTTGACTGCTTCACTGAACCAAAGTTCTCTGAATCAGTTTCAGTCTGATGTCTTTGACAGTGACATTCCTCTATCGCTAGTTAGCATGCTACAGCTCTCCGTCAGAGGATTCATATGATTTCAAAAACAGCATTTTTAGATTTAGAACTGTTTATTTCTCACTAACTTTACAAAATATGTGAACAATAAATTGATTTGCACAGAAACACAGCTGTCACAGGGCGTATTCCGCCATCTTGGAGTATTCTGTTGGTGCGAACAACCAGCTGACATCACACTGTCTTGTCACTCTGATTGGTAGTCACTGCTATCGCATCAATCAATCAATCAATTTTTTTATATAGCGCCAAATCACAACAAACAGTTGCCCCAAGGCGCTTTATATTGTAAGGCAAGGCCATACAATAATTACGTAAAAACCCCAACGGTCAAAACGACCCCCTGTGAGCAAGCACTTGGCTACAGTGGGAAGGAAAAAAACTCCCTTTTAACAGGAAGAAACCTCCAGCAGAAACCAGGCTCAGGGAGGGGCAGTCTTCTGCTGGGACTGGTTGGGGCTGAGGGAGAGAACCAGGAAAAAGACATGCTGTGGAGGGGAGCAGAGATCGATCACTAATGATAAATGCAGAGTGGTGCATACAGAGCAAAAAGAGAAACACCTCAGTGCATCATGGGAACCCCCCAGCAGTCTACGTCTATAGCAGCATAACTAAGGGATGGTTCAGGGTCACCTGATCCAGCCCTAACTATAAGCTTTAGCAAAAAAGGAAAGTTTTAAGGCCTAATCTTAAAAGTAGAGAGGGTGTCTGTCTCCCTGATCTGAAATGGGAGCTGGTTCCACAGGAGAGGAGCCTGAAAGCTGAAGGCTCTGCCTCCCATTCTACTCTTACAAACCCTAGGAACTACAAGTAAGCCTGCAGTCTGAGAGCGAAGCGCTCTATTGGGGTGATATGGTACTACAAGGTCCCTAAGATAAGATGGGACCTGATTATTCAAAACCTTATAAGTAAGAAGAAGAATTTTTAAATTCTATTCTAGAATTAACAGGAAGCCATGAAGAGAGGCCAATATGGGTGAGATATGCTCTCTCCTTCTAGTCCCCGTCAGTACTCTAGCTGCAGCATTTTGAATTAACTGAAGGCTTTTTAGGGAACTTTTAGGACAACCTGATAATAATGAATTACAATAGTCCAGCCTAGAGGAAATAAATGCATGAATTAGTTTTTCAGCATCACTCAGACAAGACCTTTCTGATTTTAGAGATATTGCGTGAATGCAAAAAAGCAGTCCTACATATTTGTTTAATCTGCGCTTTGAATGACATATCCTGATCAAAAATGACTCCAAGATTTCTCACAGTATTACTAGAGGTCAGGGTAATGCCATCCAGAGTAAGCATCTGGTTAGACACCATGTTTCTAAGATTTGTGGGGCCAAGTACAATAACTTCAGTTTTATCTGAGTTTAAAGCAGGAAATTAAGAGGTCATCCATGTCTTTATGTCTGGTAAGACAATCCTGCAGTTTAGCTAATTGGTGTGTGTCCTCTGGCTTCATGGATAGATAAAGCTGGGTATCATCTGCGTAACAATGAAAATTTAAGCAATACCGTCTAATAATACTGCCTAAGGGAAGCATGTATAAAGTGAATAAAATTGGTCCTAGCACAGAAACCTTGTGGAACTCCATAATTAACTTTAGTCTGTGAAGAAGATTCCCCATTTACATGAACAAATTGTAATCTATTAGACAAATATGATTCAAACCACCGCAGCGCAGTGCCTTTAATACCTATGGCATGCTCTAATCTCTGTAATAAAATTTTATGGTCAACAGTATCAAAAGCAGCACTGAGGTCTAACAGAACAAGCACAGAGATGAGTCCACTGTCCGAGGCCATAAGAAGATCATTTGTAACCTTCACTAATGCTGTTTCTGTACTATGATGAATTCTAAAACCTGACTGAAACTCTTCAAATAGACCATTCCTCTGCAGATGATCAGTTAGCTGTTTTACAACTACCCTTTCAAGAATTTTTGAGAGAAAAGGAAGGTTGGAGATTGGCCTATAATTAGCTAAGATAGCTGGGTCAAGTGATGGCTTTTTAAGTAATGGTTTAATTACTGCCACCTTAAAGCCTGTGGTACATAGCCAATTAACAAAGATAGATTGATCATATTTAAGATCGAAGCATTAAATAATGGTAGGGCTTCCTTGAGGCAGCCTGGTAGGAATGGGGTCTAATAGACATGTTGATGGTTTGGATGAAGTAACTAACGAAAATAACTCAGACAGAACAATCGGAGAGAAAGAGTCTAACCAAATACCGGCATCACTGAAAGCAGCCAAAGATAACGATACGTCTTTGGGATGGTTATGAGTAATTTTTTCTCTAATAGTTAAAATTTTGTTAGCAAAGAAAGTCATGAAGACTTACTAGTTAAAGTTAATGGAATACTCAGCTCAATAGAGCTCTGACTCTGTCAGCCTGGCTACAGTGCTGAAAAGAAACCTGGGGTTGTTCTTATTTTCTTCAATTAGTGATGAGTAGAAAGATGTCCTAGCTTTACGGAGGGCTTTTTTATAGAGCAACAGACTCTTTTTCCAGGCTAAGTGAAGATCTTCTAAATTAGTGAGACGCCATTTCCTCTCCAACTTACGGGTTATCTGCTTTAAGCTACGAGTTTGCGAGTTATACCACGGAGTCAGACACTTCTGATTTAAAGCTCTCTTTTTCAGAGGAGCTACAGCATCCAAAGTTGTCTTCAATGAGGATGTAAAACTATTGACGAGATACTCTATCTCCCTTACAGAGTTTAGGTAGCTACTCTGCACTGTGGTGGTATATGGCATTAGAGAACATAAAGAAGGAATCATATCCTTAAACCTAGTTACAGCGCTTTCTGAAAGACTTCTAGTGTAATGAAACTTATTCCCTACTGCTGGGTAGTCCATCAGAGTAAATGTAAATGTTATTAAGAAATGATCAGACAGAAGGGAGTTTTCAGGGAATACTGTTAAGTCTTCTATTTCCATACCATAAGTCAGAACAAGGACAGCACTAAGAGAAGCTTTCAAATGAATTAAAGCTCTGTCTGGGTTTTTGATTAATTAATAAGCTGGAATGGAAGATTGCTGCTAATCCTCCGCCCCGGCCCGTGCTACGAGCATTCTGACAGTTAGTGTGACTCGGGGGTGTTGACTCATTTAAACTAACATATTCATCCTGCTGTAACCAGGTTTCTGTAAGGCAGAATAAATCAATATGTTGATCAATTATTATATCATTTACTAACAGGGACTTAGAAGAGAGAGACCTAATGTTTAACAGACCACATTTAACTGTTTAGTCTGTGGTGCAGTTGAAGGTGCTATATTATTTTTTCTTTTTGAATTTTTATGCTTAAATAGATTTTTGCTGGTTATTGGTAGTCTGGGAGCAGGCACCGTCTCTACGGGGATGGGGTAATGAGGGGATGGCAGGGGGAGAGAAGCTGCAGAGAGGTGTGTAAGACTACAACTCTGCTTCCTGGTCCCAACCCTGGATAGTCACGGTTTGGAGGATTTAAGAAAATTGGCCAGATTTCTGAGAAATGAGAGCTGCTCCATCCAAAGTGGGATGGATGCCGTCTCTCCTAACAGACCAGGTTTTCCCCAGAAGCTTTGCCAATTATCTATGAAGCCCACCTCATTTTTTGGACACCACTCAGACAGCCAGCAATTCAAGGAGAACATGCGGCTAAACATGTCACTCCCGGTCCGATTGGGGAGGGGCCCAGAGAAAACTACAGAGTCCGACATTGTTTTTGCAAAGTTACACACCGATCTATGTTAATTTTAGTGACCTCCGATTGGCGTAACCGGGTGTCATTACTGCCGACGTGAATTACAATCTTACCAAATTTACGCTTAGCCTTAGCCAGCAGTTTCAAATTTCCTTCAATGTCGCCTGCTCTGGCCCCCGGAAGACAATTGACTATGGTTGCTGGTGTCGCTAACTTCACATTTCTCAAAACAGAGTCGCCAATAACCAGAGTTTGATCCTCGGCGGGTGTGTCGTCGAGTGGGGAAAAACGGTTAGAGATGTGAACGGGTTGGCGGTGTACACGGGGCTTCTGTTTAGGGCTACGCTTCCTCCTCACAGTCACCCACTCAGCAATTTCATGAAACAGACCCCGCCTAGCTGGCGGCATGAATGCAGGTTGTCACTTTGCCACGGTCACTTGCAGCCAATGTGATTGCAGGCACCAGTCTGACAGCTGGGACGCTGGGTACGAACAGGAGACGAATCCAGAGTCCAACGTGCAAACCGCCTGACTTCATGTGAGAGATGATCAGTTTTCCAGATTTTCAGAGTAAGATTCAAAATGTCAAATTAAACTAACACTCAACATCTTGTTTCTTTCAAGATGATTCCTCGAAAGAACAACCTGCAACAACAAAAATGGTCACAGACATGAAATCAGTGACTGACGTCACCACAGACGGTGGTGACATCCCATCCTGTCAGTCAGGTGATCCAAATGAAGCAGGAAGTGTTCAAATGGAATCATCAGAATTTGTCATATAAATAAATAACCTACGGTAACGGAATTACAATCTGAACTAATCTGGCCAGATTTTGCTGCTGTTGTAATTCCGTTACCATAGAATTGCCCAGTAAGTCCCTTCAGCTGCTCCTTTGTATAGACTCGGAGTCACCACAGCAAATACAAGATGGATCTGCAAGTTGATTGGACACAAGTTTTACGCCGGTGTCACGTACAATTCTTTCCACCTCGCTTAGACAACAGTGCAGAATGTTACGCATGCATAGATCTATTTATTCGTTGTCTGCATCTCTACCTGTCAAATGGCACCAGGACAGAAGTAAACTTGATCTATTTTAATCGTTAACACCGGTTAATCATGGACTCAGTGAAAATGTAAGTGTTTAGTGAGCAGATGTCTGCCCTCATGGAATATTTACGAACGAATACCCACAGGGTATTTCAGAGTCGTCCAGACAGACACGATTAAATAACTGACAACAGCTGTAAATGAAGAAATTCATCAAAATATCGATATAAATTGCGAAGGTGTTTTGCTTCTTTCATCATCCATCCACCTCAAGTTCCAAACGCTGTTTTCTAAGTGAGGCGGACAGAATTGTACGTGACACCTGACACCCTTCCTGAGTCAGGAAGTCAATGACGCAAATCCACCTTACATGGACAGACGTGGCGGGGTTCGAACCGGGAACCTACCGCACTGAAAACAAGCGCACTAACCACTTGGCCACCACCTCTACAAACAAACAAATAAATAAAGAAACCAACTGCATCATCAATTTAAACAGATTTGATCCTGAATCAATCAAAACAATATATATATATATATAAACATTTTTTTCTTGTTATATTTATAGTTGTTTTGCCCTTTTCAGTACGATTTCCTCTATTATGAATCTCTGTGGACCCACTGGATGCCATTTATACCAAAAAAATAAAAATAAAAACATTAAAAAACAAAATTGCCGAATAAGTGTCTGAAAAAAGTAAGTAACTGGTCCCCATCTTCACGATACCAAACCGATTTAGAGTCTGATCTGATTCGGTTTATATCCGGATTTAAAGCAGAAAAACAAAGTGTTTGTGTCGCAGAAGCTTAAAAAAATGAATAATGAACGATTAATTAACATCACCTCGGAGCTAATAAACGCTTTACGTGGAAAAAGCTTTTCGGTTCGATGACTTTGAAGCCGCTTACCTTCAGTTTAACAGACTTTAATCAGAACAAACGCGGAAACTGTCACCGCCCGGTGCTGCGTTCACGGGCTGTTGTAAAAACATCGACGTGAAATAAATACGTCACTATTATTTTAATGATCATTTCTCACGAAACTCTGCTGAAATATTTCTCAGGGTCAGGGATACACATAAATATTTATAAATAATGCTATAGTCACATGCACATCGATGTTTGCACGTTACAAAACAATTTCCTTTAAAAATAGAAAAACAGTGTTTTGCACCAAATCGGTTCAGAAAAATTAAAAAAAAAGTTCCCATAAATGCGGCTTTAAAGTGAAACATATTTTAACAGGAAGCTAAAATTGTGGCACACAATGATGGACACTGGGCATTTGTTTTGCACTTTACGACTGAATGCTGGTTTTCATCTTTAATAATTTGGTCTTTTAATTTGAATCTTTACACGTCAGATTCATAAACTGTACTCACATATGAAGAAACTGGCGCTTTCGTGCCTCTCCAATTCTTGAGAATTCCAACAATTCGTCAATGCAGCATCCACAGCGCCACTCCAGGAAAACCACGTGATCCTGACTGAAGCCTCCACCCACCCCGCTGACCTGTGAGCGTGCCCGCTGACCTGTGAGCGTGCCCGCTGACCTGTGAGCGTGCCCGCTGACCTGTGAGCGTGCCCGCTGACCTGTGAGCGTGCCCGCTGACCTGTGAGCGTGCCCGCTGACCTGTGAGCGTGCCCGCTGTCGTTGCGACGTCTCTCTGCGAGACCGACAACGGGTGTCGTGCCGAAGTTCTTCTCCCGTCAGAATTTGTGTCCCCTGGCGCGTGAGCGCGCATTCACTCACTGCAGCTCTTTAAACCATCTCCTGCTGCTCCCAGACAAAAATAACAGCATGTTGGTTGTTCAATAGTAAGTAAGTCCCTTCGGCTGCTCCCTTGTTTGCATGTTGCCCGATTCAGTACCCCTGCCGTGAAATGCACCCCCTTCGCGGGAACGCGCATTTGAACCTCGTCGCCTTTAAACTCACATTTAACAGCACAGATACAGTTTGCACAGACAAAAATGTTCACAAATCAGTATGATTTTTATTCTATGTCACGTTGTCTCCAGATATGTGGGAGTGAACAGAATATGTTCATATTTTCGAGCACTAATTGGCTGCTTTTGTTCTGTAGGAACGAAGCATCTGATATTTTCATGTTTATTTCATGACGTTTCATCACACGATGGTGTTTGTTCTAGTGTTTATTTGTTTAAATGATTTTAATTTTATTCATTGATGTTATAAATGAATATACAGATTGAATCACTGTGGAATGTTTGAGGACCCTGTTGAAATTAACGTCCATTCCTATTATATGTATTATGTCTGTATATAATATATTAATTTATTCAGAGTATCCTAATCATCATCAGAACTATTATTATTATTATAAAAATGTAATCAAAACAATGGTTATCATTCCATGTTACTTAAAGTCTAAATACAACACAAAAGTGAAAAGAACGTGTATTTTTGGAAGTGTGTCAGATATATTTTCTGTCTAATTACATGGAAATAGATTTATTGGTGGGGAAGGGGAGAGCAGTGGCAGTTCTTCAATTAATTCCTCTCTGGGGCCAGACCCCCTTCCAGCCCAACCCCCCCCCCCCCAAATCCCACAACATTTTGCACAAACAGACACTTTTATTATTTTTTATATTATTATTACATTATATTATGCTTCATTAATCTGTCTTTCAGGGAGGAACAATTAGCTATTTATTAATGTGCATATTTGTCTCAACATTTAGCAAAATATGTAACTTGATATTTGTAAATATTCGGCTAAATGTGTACTTTGCATTAAATAATCTTAAAAAGGTTTAGGTTTGACAGAAATGTGACACTCCAGTGTTTGTCCTTTTTTTCCCTAGTTTTTGGTCTTCATCTGTGTGTTGTGTGGGCCGCTGAAGAGGAGGTACTGCTGGCCCACCACCACCAGAGGGCGCCACCGCCCCACAGGAGCAGCCTCGGTAACAGCTGTCACCCATCACCTGAGACAGCTGACGACAATTATCACTGGGGTATATCAGCAGGACGGCATCTCCACCTCATCGCCGAGATATCGTTCTACCTGGAAGCAGTACCAGGTCCGACACGCGGAGGCAGTGGCCACCTGGGAGTTCGGAACTTGGCGGCTCCAGTATTCCCGGGGTCCTGTGGCGGAGGAAACCGTGTGGTTCCGGTTCTACTTTGGAGAGGCGTCTCCTATCTTCGAGCCTGCCCACACGACACCTTTGTGAATTGAACTTTGTCCATTGTTGTAATTTGTTGTGTTTGTTGTGCACGTTCGCAACAGTAAAGTGTTGTTATTTGACCTATTCCATTGTCCGTTCATTTGCGCCCCCTGTTGTGGGTCCGTGTTCCTACACTTTCCCAACACTGTGGCTCAAAAGAAAATTTAAACTGAAATGTTACCATCATTCCCATGTCAGTGAAATCAAATGTGATTCTTTTTCTCTATTAAATAAACCAGTTAATTATGAAGATAAGCCTCATTTTAAATGTCATTATTATTATTATTATTATTATTATTATTATTATTATTATTATTATTATTACTATTTTGTCAGTCTTTGGCCTCCTCTGTCAAATTGACCATGGATTTTAGCATCCTTAAAGTATATAAAACATAAAGAGTAAGTGTCATGGAGGATATTTTTATGGGGGTGCATTTTACGGCAAGTCAGTCTGCCACGAAATGCACCCCCTCCTATCTCCCCCTGGAAGATGTCACATTGATGAAATTTGCTGTATCTATGAGTATCTGTGCTATGAATGTGCTCTTAAAAGCATTTCATGCTACGACTAACAGAAGGATATTTTTTAGGCGGGTGCATTTCACAGCAAGCCAGTTTGCCGTGAAATGCACCCCCTTCGTGGGAATGCACATTTGAACCTCGTCGCCTTAAACTCACATTTAACAGCACAGATATACAGTTTGCACAGACAAAAATGTTCACAAATCAGTATGATTTTTATTCTATGTCACGTTGTCTCCAGATACGAGGTCTGTGAGAAAAGTAACAGACCTTTTTATTTTTTTTCAAAAACTATATGGATTTCATTCATATGTTTTTACGTCAGCCAAGCTTGAACCTTCGTGCGCATGCGTGAGTTTTTCCACGCCTGTCGGTTGCGTCATTCGCCTGTGGGCAGGCTTTGAGTGAGCACTGCTCCACCCCTCTCGTCGTTGTTTCATTGTCAGGAAATGGCGGAATGATTTGGGCTTTTTTTCCATCAGAATTTTTTCAGAAACTGTTACAGACAGGTAGCTGGAAACCATTTGAAAAATGTATCTGGCTTTCGGTGAAAATTTTACAGGCTTCACAGAGAATAAGGAGTGTTACTACAGCTTTAAGGACGGCCCACAATGGTGCATGGCGCGCCGCGCTCCGAGCCGCCATCGAGAAGCAGAAACCACCACATCATTTCTAAACGGATGGCTGTGTGGATCCGGGACCATCGTGTGCAATTTCTCTGGTTATCACAAGAGCTGGACATCAGCCATTTTCCGGCAGGTTTTACTTTTAACAAGAGATTTTGTCATGGAAAGCCGCGCAGAGGCTTCGCGCGTCACAACCGATTCGCTGATGGAGCAAGACAAAGGAACACCTCCGTTTCGGAGTGTTAAAAGACAAGTTGGGACATGCCTATCTCGGCTTTCAGTGGCTTACCAGTCAAGTGAGTATAAGAGAAATTGTGGAGAGCTGGGCTTGTCCTCTGGCACTCCAAAATGGAGGTGTTCCTTTGTCTCGCTCCATCAGCGAATCGGTCGTGACGCGCGAAGCCTCCGCGTGGCTTTCCATGACAAAATCTCTTGTTAAAAGTGAAATCTGACGGAAAATGGCTGATGTCCAGCTCTTGTGATAACCAGAGAAATTGCTCACAACGGTCCCGGATCCACACAGCCATCCGTTTAGAAATGATGTGGTGGTTTCTGCCTCTTGATGGCAGCTCAGAGCGTGGCGCGCCAAGCGCCATTTTGGGCTGTCCTTAAAGCTGTAGTAACACTCCTTATTCTCTGTGAAGCCCGTAAAATTTTCACCGGAAGCCAGATAAATTTTTAGTGGTGTCAACATAAAAACAGGTTTTTTATGTTGACACCACTAATGGAAGAGTAGGTAGAACTCAAAATAATTAGTGCAACTAGTTCACTCATTTTTTTTAAGTTGAGGCAACTAAACTTTTTTACAGTGTGTCCATAAATGAATACTCCTACAGTAAACTGTTTTATTTTCTATATGTATTGCAGTTTTCTTATATATAATTATGGGTCCAAGCCAAAAGTGCTGGAGCCCTCTTGAAATTTGTGGCATTATTATTATTCTTATTATTATTATCTACTACCTATTAGTATCTGCATTGGGAATGTACTACCAAAATACCCCCCAGATTTTTCGCCATTTCACACTCAGTGTAATTTGAATGATATTTTCCCTAATTAGTGAAATAAATTTGCTACAATTAGCTATAATTAGTTATTTTGCCAAATACAAAGAAAAACTAACTGTACTATATAAGGAATATAAACACTTTGAGTTAAAACACTAAAACACTATGATATTAAAAACAATATTAAAATAAATATTTTAGCAATTTAAGCAAATTGTTATATGGCTGGGGGGGCCTGGCTGCCGGTTTGTTTCTGTTTTTTGGTTTTCCTCCCAGGTGGTGTGCGTTTGGGACTGAGTGGCTGTGTTGCTGAGGCTGTCAGGACCTCACCCTGATCACCTGCGACTCGTCAGGACTCACAGCTGTGGTGCATCTGGATGGATTGGAACATGTTGGCATTTAAGACTGGAGTGCACAGTGTGTATTTGCCAGAGACTCGACCTTGTGACCAGACGGGTGAGATCGTCGTCTCGGGAGCCATCTCATCAACAGCGGATGCTGAGAACGTCCAGGTTTGATGCACAGTCTGTGAAAGAGGAGGGGGTGAGGTCTCACGCTCGTCAGCACACTTCCTGAGGTACGTTAGATTTTGTGACTAACAGTTATACAGTCAGTAAATGTGGTGTCCCTCACACCTTATTGTATTGAGCTGTTTGTTAGTCATGTATCAGCTTCCACTGCAGTGGAGTTTTGTGAACTGGATGTTCCATGCCTGCAGGTTGGGAAGCTGATCAGTAATCAAGCCAGGAAGTGTTTGCTGTTTGTACACCTTTAAGTGTTCTGTGTGTAGAGTGTGGACTCACATAATGGTTCCTTCTTTCACAGACTCGGTTGTTGCGGCCACCTGGGGGGTGTCGGCGGGGTCCTTGGGTCCGAAACAGCGTCTGGCTCCGGACCGTTAGCGCTGCTGGGAGCGCACCACGCCAGGCCGCACCTTTTTGTTATATTATCACTGTTATGTATTAAATTCAGTTAGCCTTTGTACCGTGCTCTGCTTATTTCATACTGGGTCCTTCAAACGCTGGTCGGTTCTCCGAGCTGCGTCCGACACATAACACAAATAAACTTAATTGTGATTTAACACTATGCATACCCAGAACATAAAGAACACAACAACAGCATTAAAATAAATTCCAGCAATTTAATGAAATTAAGGTATTTATTGTATAAAAATGCCATTCTAAACATGATCATATTCATTCATTTTCTATACCCACTTACACCCCTCAAGGGTCACAGGGGGGCTAAAGCTTATCCCAGCAGTCATGGAGCAAGTGGTAGGCCTCACCCTATGGTACACTGGCGTTGGACCACATAAAGACAACCAGCACATTCACTCACACACACCTGGGTACAGTCATTTAAGTCACCAATTCACCTAACTTGAATGAATGAATGAAAGAATGAAATTTATTTCAGCAACACAGCACAGTCACAACGTATCAAAACAAAACCGGAACAAAACCAAAATTTGCACTGTGTGTCTGAAAGCTTATCAGTTACCCACCCCCCATACCAAAAGTCCAAGTCCAACACTATTAGCACTTATGCTCAAAAAACACAGGCTCATAAATACATATTCATTTTTGCTCACACGCCTATATATATATATACATACATACATACATACATACATACATACATTAACAAGGTTATACATCATATTTATACATTATTTAATTCAAATTTTTCATTATATCGAGAAATTATTATATTTTTATAATGTTTCTTAAAACAAACTAAAGAACCACATAATCTAATTTCAACAGGATATTCATTCCAAACCTTCACCCATGTAACTGAAACACAAAAACCCTTTACATTGGTGCATATAAGAGGCTTCTTGAATACAGCACATCCTTGTAAACTATATTCAGAGTCCCTCATCTTGAACAGGTTCTGGACATGAAGTGGTATGGCTTGGTTATTGGCTTTGTACAAATTTGTATTGTGATGTAATCCACTAAATCTCTGAATTTCAATAAATTTAAAGTCGTAAATAAGGAATGTGTTGATTCAAGGTTATGTTTGTTACAGATGATTCTAATGGCACGTTTTTGTAAGAGAAATATTTGATTGGTGTTTGATTTGTAAGTGTTACCCCAAGACTCAATACAATATGTCATATATGGTACTATTAAAGAATGATATAAAGTAAGTAACCCTTCCTGTGACAGTATGTCCTTGGCCCTGTACATGATGGCGATAGATTTTGACATTTTTTATTTTATGTAATTTATATGTGGTTTCCAGCTGAGTTTATTATCAATTATAACACCTAGGAATTTATTCTCAGTTACTGTCTCTATTTCCATATTGTTAATGGTTACATTTTTACATTTAGGTACAAGTTTATTTCCAAATATAATACATTTAGTTTTTCCAAGGTGGAGTGGACAATTTGTTAGCGTTAAACCAAGACTTAAATTTATCCAATTCATTTTCCACAGTGTCCAGAAGCTGTTCAAGATTATCACCACTGCAGAAGACAGCTGTGTCATCTGCAAAAAGGGCACACCTCAGTGATCTTGACACCCAACTTATATAATTTATATACAGTATAAATAACAAAGGACCTAACACCGAACCCTGGGGCACCCCACACGTAATTTCCCGGAGTTCAGAGTCAATGTTGTTATATTGAACATACTGAGACTGACCATGTAAATAACTATTTATCCAGTCATATGCCAGTCCTCTGATTCCATATTTCTGTAATTTGGTTAGTAATATTTCATGGTTAACAGTGTCAAATGCTTTCTGCAAATAAAAAGAAAAAAAAAACCTACTGTATATTGTTTATTATCAACTGCAGTCGCTATATTTTCCACAAAATCTATCAGTGCATGTGAAGCAGTCCTAAATTTTCTAAATCCATATTGTTCTTTGCAGAGTATCTCATGCTTTAGTAAGTAATTATTCAGTCTTTTTACAAAAAAATTTTCTAGTATTTTGGAAAATTGTGGTAAAAGTGAGATAGGTCTGTAATTGGAAAAGGTGTGTTTGTCACCAGTTTTAAACAGAGGTATTACTTTAGCTATCTCCATTTGAGAAGGAAATTTACCAGAACTTAATGATATATTACAAATGTAGCTGAAAGGTTTTACTATACAATCAATATTTTTTTTCAAAAAAGCCATATCCAGATTGTTGAAGTCGGTTGATTTCTTGCTTTTGGAATTATGCACCAGATAAATTATTTCTTTTTCATCAGTTCCACCAATAAACATTGACACAGATTTATTGAATGTTATCTTATTTTCCCGAGAGTTGGCGCTCGATGAATCAATATTACGAGCAAGATTTTTCCCCACATTGACAAAATATTCATTCTTTCATAGCATTCATAGCACAGATACTCATAGATACAGCAAATTTCATCAACGTGACACCTTCCAGGGGGAGATAGGAGGGGGTGCATTTCGTGGCAGACTGACTTGCCGTAAAATGCACCCCCATAAAAATATCCTCCATGACACTTACTCTTTATGTTTTATATACTTTAAGGAAGCTAAAATCCATGGTCAATTTGACAGAGGAGGCCAAAGACTGACAAAATAGTAATAATAATGATAATGACATTTAAAATGAGGCTTATCTTCATAATTAACTGGTTTATTTAATGGAGAAAAAGAATCACATTTGATTTCACTGACATGGGAATGATGGTAACATTTCAGTTTAAATTTTCTTTGAGCCACAGATGAAGACCAAAACTAGGGAAAAAAAGGACAAACACTGGAGTGTCACATTTCTGTCAAACCTAAACCTTTTTCAGATTATTTAATGCAAAGTACACATTTAGCCGAATATTTACAAATATCAAGTTACATATTTTGCTAAATGTTGAGACAAATATGCACATTAATAAAGAGCTAATTGTTCCTCCCTGAAAGACAGATTAATGAAGCATAATATAATGTAATAATAATATAAAAAATAATAAAAAGTGTCTGTTTGTGCAAAATGTTGTGGGATTTGGGGGGGGGGGGGGGGTTGGGCTGGAAGGGGGTCTGGCCCAGAGAGGAATTAATTGAAGAACCGCCACTGCTCTCCCCTTCCCCACCAATAAATCTATTTCCATGTAATTAGACAGAAAATATATCTGACACACTTCCAAAAATACACGTTCTTTTCACTTTTGTGTTGTATTTAGACTTTAAGTAACATGGAATGATAACCATTGTTTTGATTACATTTTTATAATAATAATAATAGTTCTGATGATGATTAGGATACTCTGAATAAATTAATATATTATATACAGACATAATACATATAATAGGAATGGACGTTAATTTCAACAGGGTCCTCAAACATTCCACAGTGATTCAATCTGTATATTCATTTATAACATCAATGAATAAAATTAAAATCATTTAAACAAATAAACACTAAAACAAACACCATCGTGTGATGAAACGTCATGAAATAAACATGAAAATATCAGATGCTTCGTTCCTACAGAACAAAAGCAGCCAATTAGTGCTCGAAAATATGAACATATTCTGTTCACTTGACATAGAATAAGGATCATACTGATTTGTGTACGTTTTTGTTGCGCAAACTGTGTATCTGTGCTGTTAAATGTGAGTTTAAAGGCGACGAGGTTCAAATGCGCGTTCCCGCAAAGGGGGTGCATTTCACGGCAGGGGTACTGAATTGGGCACAACACCTGATGCCCTTCCTGATGCAACTCCACATTACATGGAGAAATGTGGCAGGGGTGGGATTTGAACCAGGAACCTTCTGCATTGAAACTAAGTGCACTAACCACTTGGCCACCACCCCTACTACACGTTGGTTGTTCAATACATGACATTAAAAAACAAGGTTCATAATCTTTGACGACGTTTAATGCACGCATGTCTACACGTCGATTACATGCACAGACACATGAACGGTGTCCAACATAAAAAAACGCTGAAGACGTTTATTAAAAAAAAAAAAAAAAAAAAAAAAAAAAAAACACTGTAATCCGTTTATATATGTAAAAAAACAAACAAAAAAAAACGCTGAAAAACATGATCGCACCACCGTCAAGATAATTAAATGATTTTCATTCTTTCTTCAGTTCAGTTCGTTCATTCGAGATTAAAATCAAATCAATTCAAATCAATATTATTTATATAGCGCCAAATCACAACAAACAGTTGACCCAAGGCGCTTTATATTGTAAGGCAAGGCCATACAATAATTATGAAAAACCCCAACGGTCAAAACGACCCCCTGTGAGCAAGCACTTGGCTACAGTGGGAAGGAAAAACTCCCTTTTAACAGGAAGAAACCTCCAGCAGAACCAGGCTCAGGGAGGGGCAGTCTTCTGCTGGGACTGGTTGGGGCTGAGGGAGAGAACCAGGAAAAAGACATGCTGTGGAGGGGAGCAGAGATCGATCACTAATGATTAAATGCAGAGTGGTGCATACAGAGCAAAAAGAGAAAGAAACAGTGCATCATGGGAACCCCCCAGCAGTCTAAGTCTATAGCAGCATAACTAAGGGATGGTTCAGGGTCACCTGATGCAGCCCTAACTATAAGCTTTAGCAAAAAGGAAAGTTTTAAGCCTAATCTTAAAGGTAGAGAGGGTGTCTGTCTCCCTGATCTGAATTGGGAGCTGGTTCCACAGGAGAGGAGCCTGAAAGCTGAAGGCTCTGCCTCCCATTCTACTCTTACAAACCCTAGGAACTACAAGTAAGCCTGCAGTCTGAGAGCGAAGCGCTCTATTGGGGTGATATGGTACTATGAGGTCCCTAAGATAAGATGGGACCTGATTATTCAAAACCTTATAAGTAAGAAGAAGAATTTTAAATTCTATTCTAGAATTAACAGGAAGCCAATGAAGAGAGGCCAATATGGGTGAGATATGCTCTCTCCTTCTAGTCCCCGTCAGTACTCTAGCTGCAGCATTTTGAATTAACTGAAGGCTAATTCAAAAAATATGAACAGTTATAAACTGTACACTCTTGTACTTGTCTGTGACTTTTTCTGTTTTAAATAAAAGATAAGCAGACAAACGTGATGTGGGTGATGGTTGTTTTGGTTTACAAGAAATAAAATTCAGCTTTTACACTGTAAAAAGAATAATGGATGACATGGCCCTAGTCAGCCTGCTACAGAAGCGTGACTCCTCTGGTGAAGCCTCCTATCTCGCTCACATTAAGGCTCTTGAAGCTTGGTGTCTCGACAGCCAGCTGGAAATCAATGTGTCTAAGACAAAGGAGCTTGTTTTTCACACAAAGCAAGAACTGACCGTGCAGCCAGTTTCACTCGATGGCCAGCTTGTTGAAACTTTTAAATATCTTGGTACAGTTCTTGATAGTCACTTGAGCTTCTTTGAAAACACTGATTTTATCTTTAAGAAATGTTCACAGCGACTCAGTCTTCTCAGAAGATTGTCTTGGTGTTAATCCGCAGATTTTAGAGCTTGTGTATTCTGCACATATTGAGAGTATTTTAACATTTCATCTTTGTGTTTGGTTTGGTCACTTGAGTTGTAAATGTAAGGACAAATTAAATAGAATTGTAAAAATGTCGGGGAAAATTGTGGGAAAACCCCAGAAGACTCTGGCCCACATTTACACTGACAGGATGAGGAGGAAAGCTGAGAGAGTCCTGGCAGACAGCTCGCATCCTCTGTCCTGTCAGTTTGAGCTCTTGAAGTCTGGGAGGCGCTACAGAGCTCCTCTGGCCAAAGGTTCTTTCAAAAAATCTTTTATACCAAATGCCGTCACCATAATGAACTCAAAAAAGTGACCACTCCACAAATGAAACCTGAACTGCTTTACTTCTGTTTTATTTGATTTTATTAGATCTTACTGTACGTTTTATTTATCTTACTAGGTCTTATTCTGTTTTCTTCTTTTACTTCCATGTATTTTATGTATCTTATTTTTGTTTTATTCGTGTGTTTGTATGAATGTTTTATGACTGTTTTTTTTTTTTTGTCTTTTTTGTGCTGGTGAGCCAAAGACAATTTTCCACATCGGTGGACAATAATTATTCTATTCTATTCTATTCAAATAAATCCAGTTGTTTTTACAGAAAAATTCTGTCAGCTGTGGTTTCCAGGGGAATTCTGTCAAAATTACAATAAATATGTAAATGGTTTGCACAGACATGTTTAGGTAAATTTTACAGTTTAAACCTGTAATTTAAAAATATTAATCTGTAATTTTGACTGTCTTTTTCATGTTGAATTGGCATGTCCATGCTGATATTACACCTTTTTTTGTGTAAAATTTACAAATATATTAAGTCCCTTTGGCTGCTCCCATGATTTCACTCAGGGTCACCACAGCAGATGTAAGGAGGGTCTGCAGGTTGATTTGTCACAAGCTGGACACCAGATGTCCTTCCTGCTGCAACATCACATGACACAGTGAAATGTGGCAGGGGTGGGGTTCGAACCAGGAACCTTTGTTACTGAAACCAAGTGCACTAAACACTTGGCCACCACCCCTGATATCTGTCTGTATCTTATAGATTAATAAGCACACTAGCTTTGTGGTTAGCGCATGTTGCCTCAGAGCAAGAAGGTCATTGCTTCGATTCCCACCTGTGGCCTTTCTGTGTGGAGTTTGCATGTTCTCCCCATGTTTGTGTGGGTTTCCTCCGAGTGCTCCGATTTTCTCTCACATTTAAAGACATGCAAGTGAGGTGAATTGGAAACTTTATACATGTTCAGGTCTCCCTTGCAAAAGAGATCTTGATCTCATTGGGACTAATAAAGGTTAAATTAAAATTGTACCCTACCATCAGATATTTCAACTTCATTTATACTTTAGCTCATCCACAATTCCTACAGTAAATTTCAGGAAGTTTTGTCTTTATTTAGTGGAGTTGCATAGGGGATACATTTTCTGGCAGCCACCATCTGTCAGCCTGCCAGAATTTGCATCCCCTATCTTTATAGCTGGAATTGCACCCTACCATCAGGTTTCTGTGTAGGCTCTCAGTTGTCCAGGTGGTTTCCATAGTAGAGAAGCTGCAGGAGCTGCGTCTGGATGACGGCCGCTTTCAGCGGCCCTTCCGCCTCTGCGGGACCCAGTTTGAGGACCAACTGTCCCATTCACGCCTAACCCTAACCACATGTAAACAATAATAAAAAAAAGAAACTCCACTGCTTGCTGCAGCTCGCCCCAAAAAACTTTAACATAATTGTGTTTAGAAACCAGTCACCATTTGTTTTATTATACATCTGTGTAGTTAATAAGTAAAATAATCTCCATGGACGATTCCCTCACGCGCGCACGTAAAATAAAAAAATAAAAAGAAACTCCACTCCCCCTGCTGTGGTGCTGCTGCTTGCTCCAAAAACTCTCTCATAATTGTGAAATAAAGGACAAAAGAGACATAAGTCCTGCTCACAGGCTGCTACCAGAGACAGGACATGTTCACATCTTCAGTTAAACTCCAGACATCTCCATGTCACTACATATCCAGTCCCTGATTGGTCATTGCGGCGCGAAGAGATGAAAAAGTTCCGATTTTTCAACATGGGGAGGGCAACACGACGTGACGTGACGCAATATCGCGCCACAAACGCGCAAAACACTCAAAATTGCTTTACTCACGTCCATCACTTCGTGCGGTTTGGCACCAAAACGCATCATTACATAAGAATTACATGACAACCTGTGGCTGCAGTTGCTCGTGTCACGCCCGGTGTGAACGTAGCATTATAGCTGGAATTGCACCCTACCATCAGGTGTTTTATCTTCATTTATACTTTAGCTCATCCACAATTACTACAGTAAATTTGAGGAAATTTTGTCTTTATTTAGTACTCTTGCATAGGGGATACATTTTCTGGCAGCCACCATCTGTCAGCCTGCCAGAATTTGCATCCCCTATCTTTATAGCTGGAATTGCACCCTACCATCAGGTTTCTGTGTAGGCTCTCAGTTGTCCAGGTGGTTTCCATTAGTAGAGAAGCTTGAATCTTCGACTGGACTGGGTGCTTGACGCGAGGACGTTTCGCTCAGCTAAATTCTTGCTCTAGTAGTCTGACTCTGTCTTGACTCTTGTAAGAAGAATAAACAGAAGCCAACAAAAGCTGGAGTTTTTTTTTAAACCTAACCAGACCCCTCCTACCGAGAGGCCAACTGCTATAGGCTAGTGACTAAACAATAGCTCTAATTAGCACCTATTGTGCTCTAGTTAGCACCCTCCTAATGACAGGGCAGCTGTTCCTCCTAATGATGGGACGGAAGCCTCTCCTGATGGCTCCCTTGACGACTCTCCTGATGACGTGAATGACACAATACCATGAACAAAAGACTGAAACTGCTTTGGACCTGAGTACCCCATTGTAAACAGGGGACAAAGCATGTCTCAGACCCCCTCGCCCCGTTAAGGCTGGGTTTCAACTGTTTCACATAGAATGCTTCCTTGACACCTCTCTCAAACCATTTCTTCTCTCTGATAAGATTTTAACTTCCTTGTCCTCAAACGTGTGGTTAGTGTCTTTCAGGTGGAGTTGAACTGCAGACTGGGTCCTTTTGCGCCTCTCTGTGGTGCTGGTATAGTCTTTTGTGTAAAGGTTGCTTAGTCTCACCTATGTAGTGTTCATTACAGTTTTCCTGACATCTGATAGAATACACTACATTGCTCTGTTTGTAACTAGGGATCCTGTCCTTAGGGTGAACTAATTTCTGTCTCAAGGTGTTAACTGGTTTAAAGTAAACTGGGATTTTGTGCTGTCTGAAGATCCTCTGTAGTTTTTTCCCCTACTCCTGCTAAATAAGGGAGAGACACTCCTCTTCTTTCTTGTCTCCGTCTCCGTCTATCTGTCTCTTTGTTTTCTGGGACTTCTGCACTTTGTCCAGGGACCATCGTGGGTACCCACATACGTGAGGGCTTTCCGTACAAGTTGTTGTTCTTTAGCCCTTCCCTCTGCAGTTGTGGGCACCTGTAGGGCTCTGTGTTGAAGAGTCCTGATCACCCCCAGCTTGTGTTCAAGGGGGTGGTTTGAGCCAAAGAGCAGATATTGGTCAGTGTGAGTGGGTTTTCTGTAAACCCCTGTCTGGAGCTGACTGTTCTCTCCAATCGTAACATGCCAGAAACAACCATTTAGCCTTCTTGGACAGTCCAAGAAGGCTAAATGGTTGTTTCTGGCATCCTCACGTGTGAACTTGATATTGGAATCCACCGAGTTGATGTGTTCTGTAAAGTCCTCAACCTCCTGTTGCTTGATTTTAACCCATGTATCATCGACATATCTGAACCAGTGACTGGGAGAGATGCCTGTGAAAGACGTCAAGGCTGTCTTCTCCACTTGCTCCATGCACAGATTGGCCACAATGGGGGATACCGGAGACCCCATCGCACAACCATGGATCTGCCTGTAGTAATTCCCCCTAAACAGGAAATACGTAGTGTTAAGACAGATCTCCAAGAGTTGGCAGATGTGGTCTGGTGTGAGTTTGGTCCTTTCAAGTAGAGACACATCCTCCACAGTCTCTGCCTCACAGCTGAGATGGCCTCAGCAGTGGGGATGCAGGTGAACAACGATGTCACATCAAATGACACCATAGTTCATTGCCTCCAGCTGCAGGTCCTTGATCTTGTTCACAAAATCTTGTTTGTTCTCCACATGGTGGTCTGAGTTACCCACTAGAGGAGCCAAAATCCACTTGAAGTGCTTGTATGTGATGGAATCTGTGCTACATACAATAGGCCTGAGTGGCACGTCCTGTTTGTGGATTTTGGGTAGTTCATAGATGCATGGAGTGGCATCCCCAGGATACAGGTCTGTAGTATGTCTGCCTGTCGATGAGTCCCTCTTTCTCCAGGTTTTGGAGGTAGCTAATGATTTTCTTCTTATAGCCGCTCGTGGGGTCTCTCTCAGACGTTCGTATGTAGGAAGCTTCTGCGATTTGAAGCTAAACATCCTCGCGTCAAGCAACCCAGTCCAGTCAAAGATTCAAGCTTCTCTACTACCATCAGGTGTTTTATCTTCATTTATACTTTAGCTCATCCACAATTCCTACAGTAAATTTCAGGAAGTTTTGTCTTATTAGTACTGTTGCATAGGGGATACATTTTCTGGCAGCCACCATCTGTCGGCCTGCAGAATTTGTATCCCATATCTTTATAGCTGGAATTGCACCCTACCATCAGGTGTTTTATCTTCATTTATACTTTAGCTCATGTTGTGAAGGTGTAGGAACACGGACCCACAACAGGGGGTGTTAAATGAACGGACAATGGATAAGCCAACAGTAACAATGTAATGTTGTGAAGTGCACAACGGAATACAGACAAAACACAGTTTTGGTACCACAGACATTATATGGTTGAGTGACGTGTGGGCAGGCTTGAGGATAGGAGACGTCCATCCCGATCTGAGCCGGATCCCACACGGCCTTCACCGCAATGGATCTGAAGAACACCGGAGCCGCCAAGTCCTGGATCCCCAGGTGGCCACCGTCTCCAGTTGTCAGACCTGGTACTGCTGGCAGAGAACAGAAACAGTATTGATGAGTGTGAGTTCGCACACTCAGTAATCCCACAGTCTGTGTTCTTTTGGGAGGGAGCACCTCCACCTCCAATCACACACTCGTGCAGTTCCTGTCTAACCACTTATCTGGTTGGAGTGTGAAGCGAAGCGGTCGCTGATCACACCAAATGCCTATCCCTCAGGTAAGGCAACACCACAGGAAAATGGCTGCAAATAAGTTCAGACTATAAGTCAGGGTTTAGTTCAGCAGAGAAAATTACCTCTCTAGTGGCTAATTTCTCGGTGGGGAGGTGGAGTTGTAGTCCGGCCTTTATGGTGGTGGTGATGAACTGTGGATGAGTGACAGCTACTGCTGATGATGAGTGACAGTTGTCACTCCTGGCTGCTCCGACGCCCTCTCGTGCTTGAAGCCCGCACTTCAAGCAGGGCGCCATCTGGTGGTGGGCCAGCAGTACCTCCTCTTCAGCGGCCCACACAACAGGACCCCCCCCTCAACGGGCGCCTCCTGGCGCCCGACCAGGCTTGTCCGGGTGACGGGTGTAGAAGTCGGCCAGGAGGCCCAGGTCCAGGATGAAGCTCCTCTTCACCCAGGAGCCCTCTTCAGGTCCATAACCCTCCCAGTCCACCAGATACTGAAACCCCCGGCCCTTTCGATGGACGTCCAGGAGCCTGCGCACGGTCCAGGCAGGCTCTCCATCTATGATCCGGGCAGGAGGCGGCGCCGGTCTGGGGGATGCAGAGAGTTGATGTGTGGTAGGGTTTGATTCGTGAAACATGGAACACTGGATGAATCCGCAGTGAAGCTGGTAGCAGCTTCACTGCAGCCGGACTGAGGACTTTAAGTATGGAAAATGGTCCAATGAACCTGTCCTTTAGTTTTTGTGATTCTACCTGTAGTGGAATGTCCTTCGTGGATAGTCAAACTGCCTGCCCGGGCTGATACGTAGGGGCCGGGGCATGCCGGCGGTCTGCATGGGCCTTAGCCCTCGTCCGGGCCTTGAGCAGGGCAGAGCAGTGGTAGACCCACACCTGACGGCACCTCCTCAGATGGCCTGGACCGAGGGCACCCCGACCTCTCCCTCCACTAGCGGGAACAATGGGGGCTGGTACCCCAAACACACCTCAAACGGGGAGAGGCCGGTAGCCGATGATACCTGGCTATTATGAGCGTACTCAATCCAGGCCAGATGGTCCAGGCCGTCGGGTGTGCAGAGGTCACGCAGCGGAGGGCCTGCTCCAGTTCCTGATTCGTCCGCTCTGCCTGCCCATTCATCTGGGATGGTATACGGATGAGAGGACTTACGGTGGCCCCCAGTTCCCTGCAGAAGCTCCTCCAAACCTGGGAGGAGAACTGAGGACCACGATCCGAGACAATGTCCGATGGAATCCCATGCAGACACACAACATGGTGGACCAGGAGGTCTGCAGTCTCCTGGTCTGTCGGGAGCTTCGGGAGGGCCACGAAGTGGGCCGCCTTGGAGAACCGGTCCACTATCGTGAGGATGGTGGTCTTGCCCTGGGACGGCGGGAGGCCCGTGACGAAGTCCAGGCCGATGTGAGACCAGGGGCGATGAGGCACGGGCAAAGGCTGGAGGAGGCCCTGGGTCTTTTGATGGTCCGCTTTGCCCCTGGCGCAGGTGGTGCAGGCCTGGACATACTCCCGGTGTCGGCTTCCAGAGACGCCCACCAGAAGCGCTGCCGGACAACTGCCACGGTTCTTCGCACCCCTGGGTGGCAGGAGAGCTTGGAACCATGACAGAAGTCCAGGACGGCAGCTCTTGTTTCTGGTGGGATATATAGTCTGTTCTTTGGGCCGGTCCCCGGGTCCGGGTTCCATGTCAGGGCTTCCCGGACGGTCTTCTCCATGTCCCAGGTGAGGTGGCCACGACAGTGGACTCGGGGATGATGGTTTCGGTTGGGTCTGACAGCTCGGTCCTGACCTCCTCTTCGTGCACCCGGGACAGGGCGTCAGATCGTTGGTTCTTCGTTCCGGGGCGGTATGTGATCCGAAAGTCAAAACACCCGAAGAACAGTGACCAGCGGGCTTACCTGGGGTTCAGACGCTTGGCGGTCCGAATGTACTCCAGGTTCTGATGGTCAGTGAAAACCGTGAATGGTACTGAAGCTCCCTCCAACAGGTGTCTCCACTCCTCCAGAGCCTCCTTCACTGCAAGAAGTTCCCGATTGCCGACGTCATAATTCCTTTCAGCCGGGGTCAACCTGCGGGAAAAATAGGCACATGGGTGGAGACCTTGTCGGACTCCCTGCTCTGGGACAGCACGGCTCCTATCCCTGAGTCAGAGGCGTCCACGTTCGACTATAAACTGGCGACTTGGATCGGGCTGCACCAGAACTGGTGCAGTCGAGAAACCGGCGTTTCAACACCCTAAAGCGGCTTCGCACTGATCCGACCAGGTGAAGGGGACTTTTGTGGAGGTCAGGGCTGTCAGGGGACTAACCACCTGACTATAGCCCTTGATGAACCTTCGGTAAAAATTAGCAAAACCGAGGAACTGTTGTAGTTTCCTACGGTTTGTTGGTTGGGGCCAATCTCTCACCGCTGCTACCTTGGCCGGATCAGGGGCGACGGAGTTGGAGGAGATTATGACCCCCAGGAAGGACAAAGAAGTGCGGTGGAACTCGCACTTCTCGCCCTTCACAAACAGCCGGTTCTCCAACAACCACTGCAGGACCTGACGTACATGCGTAACATGAGGTCTCAGGATCCGGGGAAAAGATGAGTATATCGTCTAGATATATGAAGACAAACCGATGCAGGAAGTCCCGCAAGACATCACCAGGTACTCAAAGTGACCTAACGGGGTGTTAAATGCCGTCTTCCATTCGTCTCCCTTCCTGATCCGAACCAGGTGGTACGCATTCCTAAGATCCAGTTTTGTGAATATTTGGGCTCCATGCAGGGGCGTGAACACTGAATCTAACAGGGGCAGAGGGTATCGGTTGCGAACCGTGATTTCGTTCAGCCCCCTGTAATCAATGCATGGACGGAGTCCGCCGTCTTTCTTGCCCACAAAAAAGAAACCAGCACCCATCGGGGAGGTGGAATTCCGGATCGGCCCGGCAGCTAAAGAGTCCCGGATGTAGGTCTCCATTGATTCTCGCTCAGGACGTGAGAGGTTGTACAGCCTGCTGGACGGGTACTCAACGCCTGGGATCAAATCAATGGCACAATCGTACGGACGGTGCGGGGGAAGGGTGAGCGCTAGATCTGTGCTGAAAACGTCAGCAAGATCGTGGTACTCACTTGACACCGCCGTCAGATTGGGGGGGACTTTAACCTCCTCACTAGCTGTCACACCAGGCAGAACCGAGGATCCGAGACATTCCCGGTGGCAGGTTTCGCTCCACTGAGCCACAACCCCAGACGGCCAATCAATCCGGGGATTGTGTTTTATCATCCAAGGATAACCCAATATCACACGGGAGGTAGAAGGTGTTACATAAAACACAATCTCCTCCCTGTGATTACCAGACACCACCAATGTCACTGGCTGTGTCTGGTGTGTTTAATGGAAGAAGGGTGCCATCTAGTGCCCGTACCTTCAAAGGTGAAGGTAGAGCCACTAGAAGGAGCCCGACTTCCCTTGCCCATCTGCTGTCCAGCAGATTCCCCTCCGACCCCGTGTCCACCAGTGCTGGGGCGTGAAGGGTTAGATCCCCACTCAGGATTGTGACTGGGATGCATGCAGATTTTCGGGGTCTCCCCGCGTGGGTATTGTGACCCACCCTTAGCTCAGTCTCTAAGGACGAGTGCTGCTGTACTGACCGTTTGGGGCAGTTTTTCTGCGTGTGCTCGGTTGAGCTGCAGAGAAAACACTCCCCACGGACCAGCCTCCTTTGTCTCTGATCTGATCGCCTTTTGGCCCTGCTCGTTTCCATAGCAATGTCAGCAGGGGGGGCTGTCGTCACGTGGAGTGCCCTGGCTGTGGAGCGTGGAGAAGACGGCTCCTTTTCGGACCCGGGAGGAAGAGGGACGGCTTGTGCCTGACCACGCCCTTCGTCTTGCTCTCGTCAGTGTTCTGTTAATCGGTTGTCTAAACGTATAACCAGGTCGATAAGCCCGTCTAAATCCCGCGGCTCGTCCTTCGCCACCAGGTGCTCCTTAAGGACCAGAGACAGTCCGTTTACAAAGGCGGCGCGGAGCGCAACAGCATTCCAGCCGGCTCGCGCTGCCGCGATGCGGAAGTCGACTGCATACTTAGCTGCGCTCCAACACCCCTGCCTGATTGACAGCAGAAAGTTTGAAGAAGATTCGCCTCTATGGGGGTGATCAAAAACCTGCTTGAACTCCCTCACAAACCCAGTATACGTCATTAGGAGCCGTGAATTCTGCTCCCAGAGTGCCGTAGCCCAGGCGCGTGCCTCTCCTCGAAGCAGATTTTACGTAAGCCACCCGGCTAGCGTCTGACGCGTACATGACGGACGCTGTGAAAAGACGAGCAAGCACTGCATTAAGAAGTCCGCGCATGTCTCGACACAACCTCCGTACAGCTCCGGAGGGCTTATGTATGCTTCAGGGGACACTGGGGGGGTTCGTTGAACGACCAGCAGAATGTCTGTTTCAGGCCTCCGGTCAGCAGGGGGAGGTGCTGCAGCAGCACCCTGAGCACGCGCTTCCACCTGGGCGGTGAGAGCCTCCATCCTCCGATTGAGAATCACACTCTGCTCGGTGACTAAGTCCAGCCGAGCAGTGAAAGCGGTTAAGATTTGCTGCAGCTCACCTAACACGCCTCCTGCTGACGCCTGTGCACCTCGCTCTTCCATTGGCTGTTCAAGCGATGGTTGACGCCCCTCGGGATCCATGATGCTGGCCGAGAAATCCTGTTGTGAAGGTGTAGGAACACGGACCCACAACAGGGGGTGTTAAATGAACAGACAATGGATAAGCCAAACAGTAACAATTTAATGTTGTGAACTTTCAGGCTCCTCTCCTGTGGAACCAGCTCCCAATTCAGATCAGGGAGACAGACACCCTCTCTACTTTTAAGATTAGGCTTAAAACTTTCCTTTTTGCTAAAGCTTATAGTTAGGGCTGGATCAGGTGACCCTGAACCATCCCTTAGTTATGCTGCTATAGACGTAGACTGCTGGGGGGTTCCCATGATGCACTGTTTCTTTCTCTTTTTGCTCTGTATGCACCACTCTGCATTTAATCATTAGTGATCGATCTCTGCTCCCCTCCACAGCATGTCTTTTTCCTGGATCTCTCCCTCAGCCCCAACCAGTCCCAGCAGAAGACTGCCCCTCCCTGAGCCTGATTCTGCGGAGGTTTCTTCCTGTTAAAAGGAAGTTTTTCCTTCCCACTGTAGCCAAGTGCTTGCTCACAGGGGGTCGTTTTGACCGTTGGGGTTTTACATAATTATTGTATGGCCTTGCCTTACAATATAAAGCGCCTTGGGGCAACTGTTTGTTGTGATTTGGCGCTATATAAAAAATTGATTGATTGATTGATTGATTGAAGTGCACAACGGAATACAGACAAACACAGTTTTGGTACCACAGACAATTATATGTTGAGTGACGTGTGGGCAGGCTTGAGGATAGGAGACGTCCGTCCCGAACCGAGCCGGATCCCACACGGCCTTCACCGCCAACGGATCTGAAGAACACCGGCGCCGCCAAGTCCTGGATCCCCAGGTGGCCACCGTCTCCAGCTGTCAGACCTGGTACTGCTGGCAGAGAACAGAAACAGTATTGATGAGTGTGAGTTCGCACACTCAGTAATCCCACAGTCTGTGTTCTTTTGGGAGGGAGCACCTCCACCTCCAATCACACACTCAAGCAGCTCCTGTCTAACCACTTATCTGGTTGGAGTGTGAAGCGAAGCCGTCACTGATCACACCAAACGGCAATCCCTCAGATAAGGCAACACCACAGGAAAACGGCTGCAAATAAGTTCAGACTAAGTCAGGGTTTAGTTCAGCAAAGAAAATTACCTCTCTAGTGGCTGATTTCTCGGCGGGGAGGTGGAGTTGTAGTCCGGCCTTTATGGTGGTGGTGATGAACTGTGGATGAGTGACAGCTGGTGCTGATGATGAGTGACAGCTGTCACTCCCGGTTGCTCCGACGCCCTCTCGTGCTTGAAGCCCGCACTTCAAGCAGGGCGCCATCTGGTGGTGGGCCAGCAGTACCTCCTCTTCAGCAGCCCACACAATAGCTCATCCACAATTACTACAGTAAATTTCAGGAAGTTTTGTCTTTATTTAGGGAGTTGCATAGGGGATACATTTCTGGCAGCCACACTCTGTCAGCCTGCCAGAATTATCCCCTATCTTTATAGCTAGAATTGCAAACTACCATCAGGGCTATCCTTGGCTGCTTTCAGTGATGCCAGTATTTGGTTAGACTCTTTCTCTCCGATTGTTCTGTCTGAGTTATTTTCATTAGTTACTTCATCCAAACCATCAACATGTTTATTAGACCCCATTCCTACCAGGCTGCTCAAGGAAGCCTACCATTATTTAATGCTTCGATCTTAAATATGATCAATCTATCTTTGTTAGTTGGTTATGTACCACAGGCTTTTAAGGTGGCAGTAATTAAACCTTACTTAAAAAGCCATCACTTGACCCAGCTATCTTAGCTAATTATAGGCCATCTCCAACCTCCTTTTCTCTCAAAATTCTTGAAAGGGTAGTTGTAAAAGCTAACTGATCATCTGCAGAGGAATGGTCTATTTGAAGTTTCAGTCAGTTTTAGAATTAATCATCGTACAGAAACAGCATTAGTGAAGGTTACAAATGATCTTCTTATGGCCTCGGACAGTGGACCTCATCTCTGTGCTTGTTCTGTTAGACCTCAGTGCTGCTTTTGATACTGTTGACCATAAAATTTTATTACAGAGATTAGAGCATGCCATAGGTATTAAAGGCACTGCGCTGCGGTGGTTTGAATCATATTTATCTAATAGATTACAATTTGTTCATGTAAATGGGGAATCTTCCTTCACCAGACTAAGGTTAATTATGGAGTTCCACAAGGTTCGTGCTAGGACCAATTTTATTCACTTTATACATGCTTCCCTTAGGCACAGTGATGCCGGTAATTAGTAACGCCGTTACTCTAATCTAACCACCACTTTTTTTTTTAGTAACGAGTAATCTAGCGCGTTAATCTTTCCAAATCAGTAATCAGATTAAAGTTACTTCTCCAAGTCACTGTGCTTACTATTATTTTTGCATGGGTGGGTCGACAGCAGCATTAAACTTGGTCCTGGGCAGGAGGTCGGGGTTCGACGGAACTGCCCACTTTAAAGGCGAGCTGTGAGCTTTTCATCACGCGTTTTTTTGCAGCATCTACGACTCGTTGCTTTTTTTTCTCCTTTATTTAGAATTCTGAGGCTGAGCCGCTCCATATCTGCTGCTAAAAACAGCTGATCCTCCGCGACGCGTCAACAACTTGACACTATTTTCCACTCAAATGCACCTAAACTCTCTTTCTGAGGACCACATGATGTGAAAAACACAATAAAACTTTCTTACCGTAAATCTGGTCATGTTTTCTGCATTAATAAAATGTTATCCATTCTTTGTGCTCAAACACCAAAGCAGGGGCGAATCCAGATGGAATGGGGGCGTGGGGGAGGGATGTGCCCCCCTCACAACACCCCTAGATTAAAGGTCCAGTTTTGAAGCCGTTTTTTACTACAACTACTAATACTACTTAAAATAATAATAATTTTGACAAGTAAAATGTTTAGAGATAATTTAAATGTTAGAATGAATTTTATAGCTACATTTATAAACAATGTAGGTTAGAAACGGCAAGTTTTACTGTTACAGTGCTGTCAATAGTTGAGGTCAAGAAAGAGGTCTTTATTTTACTTTTTATAAAACAAATATTTATTTTCATTGAAGTCAAGAAGGTTGACTATAAAGTGAGATTGGCAAACAGGTATCATTGTCATGTTGAGGTGGCAGAGGGTTGTTGTCGGCAGCTGGGAAAAGTAACTAAAAAAGTAACTAGTAATCTAACTTAGTTACTTTTACAATTGAGTAATCAGTAATCAGTAATTGGATTACTTTTTCAAAAGTACTGTGGCACACTGCTTAGGCAGTATTATTAGAAAGCATTGCTTAAATTTTCATTGTTACGCAGATGATACCTAGATGAAAACCTGGTCTTGTTAGGAGAGACGGCATCCATCCACTTGGATGGAGCAGCTCTCATTTCTACAAATCTGGCCATTTCTTAAATCCTCCAAACCGTGACTATCCAGGGTTGGGACCAGGAAGCAGAGTTGTAGTCTTACAACACCTCTCTGCAGCTTCTCTCCCCTGCCATCCCCTCATTACCCCATCCCCGTAGAGACGGTGCCTGCTCCCAGACTACCAATAACCAGCAAAATCTATTTAAGCATAAAAATTCAAAAAGAAAAAATAATATAGCACCTTCAACTGCACCACAGACTAAAACAGTTAAATGTGGTCTATTAAACATTAGGTCTCTCTCTTCTAAGTCCCTGTTGGTAAATGATATAATAATTGATCAACATATTGATTTATTCTGCCTTACAGAAACCTGGTTACAGGCAGGATGAATATGTTAGTTTAAATGAGTCAACACCCCCCGAGTCACACTAACTGTCAGAATGCTCGTAGCACGGGCCGGGGCGGAGGATTAGCAGCAATCTTCCATTCCAGCTTATTAATTAATCAAAAACCCAGACAGAGCTTTAATTCATTTGAAAGCTTGACTCTTAGTCTTGTCCATCCAAATGGGAAGTCCCAAAAACCAGTTTTATTTGTTATTGTCTATCGTCCACCTGGTCGTTACTGTGAGTTTCTCTGTGAATTTTCAGACCTTTTGTCTGACTTAGTGCTTAGCTCAGATAAGATAATTATAGTGGGCGATTTTAACATCCACACAGATGCTGAGAATGACAGCCTCAACACTGCAATTTAATCTATTATTAGACTCTATTGGCTTTGCTCAAAAAGTAAATGAGTCCACCCACCACTTTAATCATATCTTAGATCTTGTTCTGACTTATGGTATGGAAATAGAAGACTTAACAGTATTCCCTGAAAACTCCCTTCTGTCTGATCATTTCTTAATAACATTTACTCTGATGGACTACCCAGCAGTGGGGAATAAGTTTCATTACACTAGAAGTCTTTCAGGAAGCGCTGTAACTAGGTTTAAGGATATGATTCCTTCTTTATGTTCTCTAATGCCATATACCAACACAGTGCACAGTAGCTACCTAAACTCTGTAAGTGAGATAGAGTATCTCGTCAATAGTTTTACATCCTCATTGAAGACAACTATGGATGCTGTAGCTCCTCTGAAAAAGAGAGCTTTAAATCAGAAGTGCCTGACTCCGTGGTATAACTCACAAACTCGTAGCTTAAAGCAGATAACCCGTAAGTTGGAGAGGAAATGACGTCTCACTAATTTAGAAGATCTTCACTTAGCCTGGAAAAAGAGTCTGTTGCTCTATAAAAAGCCCTCCGTAAAGCTAGGACATCTTTCTACTCATCACTATTGAAGAAAATAAGAACAACCCCAGGTTTCTTTTCAGCACTGTAGCCAGGCTGACAAAGAGTCAGAGCTCTATTGAGCTGAGTATTCCATTAACTTTAACTAGTAATGACTTCATGACTTTCTTTGCTAACAAAATTTTAACTATTAGAGAAAAAATTACTCACAACCATCCCAAAGACATAACATTCTCTTTGGCTGCTTTCAGTGATGCCGGTATTTGGTTAGACTCTTTCTCTCCAATTGTTCTGTCTGAGTTATTTTCATTAGTTACTTCATCCAAACCATCAACATGTTTATTAGACCCCATTCCTACCAGGCTGCTCAAGGAAGCCCTACCATTATTTAATGCTTCAATCTTGAATATGATCAATCTATCTTTGTTAGTTGGCTATGTACCACAGGCTTTTAAGGTGGCAGTAATTAAACCATTACTTAAAAAGCCATCACTTGACCCAGCTATCTTAGCTAATTATAGGCCAATCTCCAACCTTCCTTTTCTCTCAAAAATTCTTGAAAGGGTAGTTGTAAAACAGCTAACTGATCATCTGCAGAGGAATGGTCTATTTGAAGAGTTTCAGTCAGGTTTTAGAATTCATCATAGTACAGAAACAGCATTAGTGAAGGTTACAAATGATCTTCTTATGGCCTCGGACAATGGACTCATCTCTGTGCTTGTTCTGTTAGACCTCAGTGCTGCTTTTGATACTGTTGACCATAAATTTTATTACAGAGATTAGAGCATGCCATAGGTATTAAAGGCACTGGCGCTGCGGTGGTTTGAATCATATTTGTCTAATAGATTACAATTTGTTCATGTAAATGGGGAATCTTCTTCACAGACTAAAGTTAATTATGGAGTTCCACAGGTTCTGTGCTAGGACCAATTTTATTCACTTTATACATGCTTCCCTTAGGCAGTATTATTAGACGGTATTGCTTAAATTTTCATTGTTACGCAGATGATACCCAGCTTTATCTATCCATGAAGCCAGAGGACACACACCAATTAGCTAAACTGCAGGATTGTCTTACAGACATAAAGACATGGATTACCTCTAATTTCCTGCTTTTAAACTCAGATAAAACTGAAGTTACTGTACTTGGCCCCACAAATCTTAGAAACATGGTGTCTAACCAGATCCTTACTCTGGATGGCATTACCCTGACCTCTAGTAATACTGTGAGAAATCTTGGATCTGTTAATCCAATCTGTTAATTCTAGAATAGAATTTAAAATTCTTCTTCTTACTTATAAGGTTTTGAATAATCAGGTCCCATCTTATCTTAGGGACCTCGTAGTACCATATCACCCCAATAGAGCGCTTCGCTCTCAGACTGCAGGCTTACTTGTAGTTCTAGGGTTTGTAGAGTAGAATGGGAGGCAGAGCCTTCAGCTTTCAGGCTCCTCTCCTGTGGAATCAGCTCCCAATTCAGATCAGGGAGACAGACACCCTCTCTACTTTTAACATTAGGCTTAAAACTTTCCTTTTTGCTAAAATTTATAGTTAGGGCTGGATCAGGTGACCCTGAACCATCCCTTAGTTATGCTGCTATAGACTTAGACTGCTGGGGGGTTCCCATGATGCACTGAGTGTTTCTTTCTCTTTTTGCTCTGTATGCACCACTCTGCATTTAATCATTAGTGATCGATCTCTGCTCCCCTCCACAAGCATGTCTTTTTCCTGGTTCTCTCCCTCAGCCCCAACCAGTCCCAGCAGAAAACTGCCCCTCCCTGAGCCTGTTCTGCTGAGGTTTCTTCCTGTTAAAAGGGAGTTTTTCCTTCCCACTGTAGCCAAGTGCTTGCTCACAGGGGGTCGTTTTGACTGTTGGGGTTTTTCTGTAATTACTGTATGGCTTTTACCTTGCAGTATAAAGCGCCTTGGGGCAACTGTTGTGATTTGGCGCTATATAAATAAAATTGATGAATTGAAATTGAGGTGTTTTATCTTCATTTATACTTTAGCTCATCCACAATTACTACAGTCAATTTCAGGAAGTTTTGTCTTTATTTAGTGGAGTTGCATAGGGGATACATTTTCTGGCAGCCATCATCTGTCGGCCTGCCAGAATTTGTATCCCCTATCTTTATAGCTAGAATTGCAAACTACCATCAGGTGTTTTATCTTCAGTTTTACCACCAGAGACTTGCCGTGCAAATAGCCATGGCCTATTTTCAATGGGGGAAATTCCTTTGAAATATGAGCAGATTGGTTTACAAGCTTGGTCACGGAACAAATTAAACTCGTAAATCAAGGTTTGCCCAACCATTTGCCAACCACTTCCAGGTTATCTGAATGTGAGCAGCGTGAGAAGAGGCAAAATAAATTTTGAAAACTTATTTATATAATTTTTTTCTTCGGAATCGGACCAAACGGACAATGGCTATGGATTAAAATACAACGTAAAAAAAGGTTACTGGACCTTGGATTTATGTAAAATAATAACTTTCAGCGCAGTTTGGGACCGGGGCTAGCAGTTAGCACGCTACTTCCAGGTGAGGTACCGAGCAGGGTAACAACTGGAGTCGAAAACACTACAATGGCACCAAAGAAAAGCTCAGTGGTTGAGGAGTCGGAGGAGGTTAAAAAGGCACTTGAGACAGTGTCACTGGACTTAGCTGACATAAAGGACAAGCAGGACAAGATACTCAAGCTAGTGGAGGAAGTCGCGCGACTACGAGCGTTATTAGAGGATAAGGACAAGAAGATTGAGGCTCTTGAGAAGAGAGTTGAGGACTTGGAGCAGTATTCAAGGATTAACGATGTGGTTGTGTGATGTGGAGGAGAGCTCTGCAGAACAACAGGTCGCTGCGTTCCTGGCATCCAGGGACATTGATTTGAACACAAACTGTCTTGAAGCTTGTCACCCTCTCCTTATGAAGAAAGGTGCTCCTCCTGTGCTTATCATGAGGTTTTTCAACAGAAAAGATAAAGTTACATTGTTGAGGGAAGAAAACTGAAAGGTACGAATGTTTACTTGAATGATCACTTGACAAAAACAAATGCAGACGTTGCTAAAAAAGCCAGATACTTAAGGAAAACAAACAAAATTCAGAATACATGGGTCAGGAATTGTAAGTCTTCATTAAACTGAATGGGTCCTCCTGAAGTAGCTAAGGTGCTGGTTATTAAGGACATAAAAGAGCTGGAAAATATGAAATATGAGTCAATAATGTATGGAGAAATAAAAAAAAAAAAAAAAACTAGTTCTACTTCACAAACCATTGAATCAAACCCCAAATCTCTACTTCAGGAGATGAAATAATACAACAGAGGATAATAACCAGGAATTATTGGAATTAAAAGCAACTGAGTACACCGAACATAAGATAATGGATTGGAAAACAAAATAGACCCGGATAATATGTTTTTTTTTCGACTGATACCGTTCATTGCAACTACTATACGGAACAGGATTACAATAATACAGTTAAAACAGAAGGTAAATTATCAATTATCCACTTTAACAGCAGAAGTATGTACACAAACTTTAACAGTATCAAAGAATATCTCCAGCAGTTTACAAAACCCTTTAGTATAATAACAATTTCAGAAACATGGTTCAATGCGCAAAAAGGAATACAATTTGAGTTGGATGGTTATGATCTAAACTACATCAACAGAGTGAATAAAGGAGGTGGAGGTGTTGCTATATATGTGCAGAAAAATATTAAATTTAAGGTAATAGAAAGTATGACATTAACAATAAAAGATGTGTTAGAATGTATATCAAGAGAAATTTATAATGGAACAAGAAAACATTATTATAAGTTGTTTATATAGGACGCCAGGCTCAAATATGGTTATATTTACAACTGGGTGGACAGAATGTTTTCATCAAAAATAACAGAAAAATATTTATATGTGGAGATTATAACTGATCTAATAAACCCCAATAGACACACATCAACTGATGAATTTATAAATATAATGTACAGCATGAGCTTATACCCAGTTATCATCAGGCCAAGCAGAATTACACTGAATAGTGCAACTCTATTACAACCCCTGGCAAAAATGATGGAATCACTGGCCTCGGAGGATGTTCATTCAGTTGTTTAATTTTGTAGGAAAAAAAGCAGATCACAGACATGACACAAAACTAAAGTCATTTCAAATGGCAACTTTCTGGCTTTAAGAAACACTATAAGAAATCAGGAAAAAAGATTGTGGCAGTCAGTAACGGTTACTTTTTTAGACCAAGCAGAGGAAAAAAATATGGAATCACTCAATTCTGAGGAAAAACATATGGAATCACCCTGTAAATTTTCATCCCCCAAATTAACACCTGCATCAAATCAGATCTGCTCATTGACATTGACCCTATGTGTCTTTTTGCAAGGAATGTTTTTGCAGTTTTTGCTCTATGGCAAGATGTATTATCATCTTGAAAAATGATTTCATCATCCCCAAACATCCATTCAATTGTCCAAAATATCAACATAAAGTTGTGCATTTATTGATGATGTAATGACAGCCATCTCCCCAGTGCCTTTACCTGACATGCAGCCCCATATCATCAATGACTGTGGAAATTTACATGTTCTCTTCAGGCAGTCATCTTTATAAATCTTATTGGAACAGCACCAAACAAAAGTTCCAGCATCATCACCTTGCCCAATGCAGATTCGAGATTCATCACTGAATATGACTTTCATCCAGTCATCCACAGTCCACGATTGCTTTTCCTTAGCCCATTGTAACCTTGTTTTTTTCTGTTTACATGTTAATGATGCCTTTCGTTTAGCTTTTCTGTATGTAATCCCATTTCCTTAGGTGGTTTCTTACAGTTGGGTCACAGACGTTGACTCCAGTTCCTCCCATTTGTTCCTCATTTGTTTTGTTGTACATTTTTCGATTTTTGAGACATAATGCTTTAAGTTTTCTGTCTTGACGCTTTGATGTCTTCCTTGGTCTACCAGTATGTTTGCCTTTAACAACCTTCCTATGTTGTTTGGATTTGGTCCAGAGTTTAGACACAGCTGACTGTGAACAACCAACATCTTTTGCAACATTACGTGATGATTTACTCTCTTTTAAGAGTTTGATAATCCTCTCCTTTGTTTCAATTGACATCTCTCGTGTTGGAGCCATGATTCATGTCAGTCCACTTGGTGCAACAGCTCTTCAAGGTGTGATCACTCCTTTTTAGATGCAGACTAACGAGCAGATCTGATATGATGCAGGTGTTAGTTTTGGGGATGAAAATTTAAAGGGTGATTCCATAATTGTTTCCTCAGAATTGAGTGATTCCATATTTTTTTCCTCTGCTTGGTCTAAAAAAGTAACCGTTACTGACTGCCACAATCTTTTTTTCTTGATTTCTTATAGTGTTTCTTAAAGCCAGAAAGTTGCCATTTGAAATGACTTTAGTTTTGTGTCATGTCTGTGAGCTGCTTTTTTTCTACAAAATTAAACAACTGAATGAACATCCTCTGAGGCCGGTGATTCCATAATTTTTGCCAGGGGTTGTAGATAACATCTTCACAAACAATATAGAGACTAAAAATATTTATTGATTTGTGACATAACTGACCATCATCCTGTGTTCACTGTGTATGACTCCAATTGTAATTTTCAAGTAAAACCCCAATACTCTGCATTTAAATGAGTAAGAACCCAAAAAGCAATAGATCAACTCAATAATGACTTAACAAAACAAGATTGGCACACTGTGTACAGGGAGAATGATGTGGATTGTGCCTTCAATAAATTTCTAGACATTTTCAGTTCATTACATGAGATAAACTGTCCAATACGCCAAGTCAACAAAAACAGTACTGCCGCCAAAAGTCCATGGTTAACAAAAGCTCTATAAAATGCTTGCAAAAAGAAGAATACATTATACAGACAATTTGTTAGACTAAGGACAAAAGAATCTGAACATAGATAAAAATTATATAAAAACAAACTAACTAATACAATTAGAGCCATCAAGAATTATATTATACCAATCTATTAAATAATAATAAAAATGACACCAAGAGAATCTGGGAAATTCTTAACACTATAATCAAAAATAAGGTAAGAGGTCATTCTTATCCAATTATTTTATTCATAAGAACATGGACATCTATAATATGAATAACATAGTTAATGGTTTTAATAACTTCTTTGTTAATATTGGGACCCGACTTGGCAGCAAAAATTCCAGAAGGTAGTAACAAGGAGCAGGAATCACTCATAAAATCAATCCAAACACAATGTTTCTCTCCAGTGTTAGTGAAGCCGAAATAATAGATGTTGTTAATAAATGTAAAAATAAAAAATCAACTGACTGTTATGACATAGATATGAAGCTAGTAAAAACAATAATTAAAAGCATATAAAACCCCTGACTCATATATGTATCTTGTCATTTCAAACTGGGACATTCCCGAACAAAAATGAAAATGGCAAAAGTTATTCCACTATACAAAAATGGAAATAAACATATCTTCACAAACAGACCCGGTCTCTCTACTCCCACAATTTTCCAAATTTTAGAAAAGCTTTTAACAACAGGTTAGAATCCCTTATAGAAAAATACAACATAATTAACAAAAGTCAATATGGGTTTAGGTCTGGAAGGTCAACTTCACTTGCAATAATTGAAGCAATAGAAGAGATCACAAACACACTAGATAATAAAGACTATATAGTTGGAATATTCATTGATTTAAAGAAAGCGTTTGACACACTAATCACCTCAATTCTACTCAATAAACTGGAAAGATATGGTATTAGGGGAGTGGCTTGGAACTGGATTCAAAGCTATTTAACGGAGAGACACCAGTTTGTGCAGATGGGTGCATTCAAATCTGGATGTTTGGGCATCGCTTGTGGGGTCCCACAGGGATCCATACTGGGTCCACATTTTTTAATCTTTATATAAATGACATTTTGAATGTGTCACAATTATTAAAATTATTATTATTTGCAGATGACACCAATATATTCTATTCCTGTGATAATTATAGCAAACTTATTAATGTGGTAAATAGTGAATTAATTAAGCTGAAAACCTGGTTGAATATTAATAAATTATCCCTAAATATAAATAAGACTAAAGTCATGTTTTTCGGAAATTATAATGACAATTCTAATTTACCAATAAATATAGATGGTGTCGAAATAGATAAAGTGTCAGAAATCAAATTTTTTGGGATAACCATTGATAGTAAATTAAGCTGGAAGTCTCATATCACCCACATACATAAAAACGTTTACAAGAATGTCTCTATTATGTACAAAGCAAAATATTTTCTGGATCATAATGCATTATGATCAACATGTTTATTAGACCCCATTCCTACCAGGCTGCTCAAGGAAGCCCTACCATTATTTAATGCTTCGATCTTAAATATGATCATCTATCTTTGTTAGTTGGCTATGTACCAACAGGCTTTTAAGGTGGCAGTAATTAAACCATTACTTAAAAAGCCATCACTTGACCCAGCTATCTTAGCTAATTATAGGCCAATCTCCAACCTTCCTTTTCTCTCAAAATTCTTGAAAGGGTAGTTGTAAAACAGCTAACTGATCATCTGCAGAGGAATGGTCTATTTGAAGAGTTTCAGTCAGGTTTTTAGAATTCATCATAGTACAGAAACAGCATTAGTGAAGGTTACAAATGATCTTCTTATGGCCTCGGACAGTGGACTCATCTCTGTGCTTGTTCTGTTAGACCTCAGTGCTGCTTTTGATACTGTTGACCAAAAATTTTATTACAGAGATTAGAGCATGCCATAGGTATTAAAGGCACTGCGCTGCGGTGGTTTGAATCATATTTGTCTAATAGATTACAATTTGTTCATGTAAATGGGGATCTCTTCACAGACTAAAGTTAATTATGGAGTTCCACAAGGTTCTGTGCTAGGACCAATTTTATTCACTTATACATGCTTCCCTTAGGCAGTATTATTAGACGGTATTGCTTAAATTTCATTGTTACGCAGATGATACCCAGCTTTATCTATCCATGAAGCCAGAGGACACACACCAATTAGCTAAACTGCAGGATTGTCTTACAGACATAAAGACATGGATGACCTCTAATTTCCTGCTTTTAACTCAGATAAAACTGAAGTTATTGTACTTGGCCCACAAATCTTAGAAACATGGTGTCTAACCAGATCCTTACTGTGGATGGCATTACCTGACCTCTAGTAATACTGTGAGAAATCTTGGAGTCATTTTTGATCAGGATATGTCATTCAAAGCGCATATTAAACAAATATGTAGGACTGCTTTTTTGCATTTACGCAATATCTCTAAAATCAGAAAGGTCTTGTCTCAGAGTGATGCTGAAAAACTAATTCATGCATTATTTCCTCTAGGCTGGACTATTGTAATTCATTATTATCAGGTTGTCCTAAAAGTTCCCTAAAAAGCCTTCAGTTAATTCAAAATGCTGCAGCTAGAGTACTGACGGGGACTGGAAGGAGAGAGCATATCTCACCCATATTGGCCTCTCTTCATTGGCTTCCTGTTAATTCTAGAATAGAATTTAAAATTCTTCTCTTACTTATAAGGTTTGAATAATCAGGTCCCATCTTATCTTAGGGACCTCGTAGTACCATATCACCCCAATAGAGCGCTTCGCTCTCAGACTGCAGGCTTACTTGTAGTTCCTAGGGTTTGTAAGAGTAGAATGGGAGGCAGAGCCTTCAGCTTTCAGGCTCCTCTCCTGTGGAACCAGCTCCCAATTCAGATCAGGGAGACAGACACCCTCTCTACTTTTAAGATTAGGCTTAAAACTTTCCTTTTTTGCTAAAGCTTATAGTTAGGGCTGGATCAGGTGACCCTGAACCATCCCTTAGTTTATGCTGCTATAGACGTAGACTGCTGGGGGGTTCCCATGATGCACGGAGTGTTTCTTTCTCTTTTTGCTCTGTATGCACCACTCTGCATTTAATCATTAGTGATCGATCTCTGCTCCCCTCCACAGCATGTCTTTTTCCTGGTTCTCTCCCTCAGCCCCAACCAGTCCCAGCAGAAGACTGCCCCTCCCTGAGCCTGGTTCTGCTGGAGGTTCTTCCTGTTAAAAGGGAGTTTTTCCTTCCCACTGTAGCCAAGTGCTTGCTCACAGGGGGTCGTTTTGACAGTTGGGGTTTTACATAATTATTGTATGGCCTTGCCTTACAATATAAAGCGCCTTGGGGCAACTGTTTGTTGTGATTTGGCGCTATATAAAAAAATTGATTGATTGATTGATTATATTTATTGTATTGTTCTTTAGGTCTCTCCTTATTTAACATACTGTATAGAAATCTGGGGCAACAATTACAAAAGTTTGCTACATCCCCTCTGTATACTCCAAAAGCGTGCAATAAGAATCATCTATAAGGTAGGATATCTTGATCACACAGTCTATTTTTGCAATCCAAATTGTTGAAAATGCCAGATTTGGTTATTTATACACTGCACAATTATTATATAAGCCAGTAAAACTCATTACCTAGTAATATTCTGAGTCTCTTCAGTCAGAGAGAAGGGAGCTATAATTTTAGGGGATGTGGTAACTTTAAAGTCAAGGCAGTGAGAACTACCAGGAAAAGTTTCTGTGTGTCCGTGTGTGGCATTAAGCTGTGAAATAGTTTGGTACCTCAGCTCAAGTGATGTCCAAATATCCATCAATTCAAAAAAAGATACAAAGAAATGGTTCTGTTGAAATACATGAATGAGGAGAGAGGTGTGTGATCATTATGTCTTTTTAATTATTTCTACTTAATTTACCTTTGCTTTTTTGCCTTGTCAGCAATAGAAGGGGTCTCGCTAGGACACACAAACTTTCATAAAATACCTAGAATATACTGTACATCAATTTAATATATATATCATAGCCATAATTGTAAATTATATTATAAAAAGAAAATAATAATAAAATCTACTATATGTTTGTTAATATAATAGATGTTAACATATTTGCATAATACCTGTTATTGCTGGTGTTGTAACCATGGTCATAAGTATTATTTTTATACATCACGATCCTGTAGTCGAAATGCTAGTGCCAATGGTAATAACTTAGAGAGAGGTGGGAAACATATATATATACATATATACACACATTTATATAAATGTGTACATATATAAATTTATTGATACATAAAAATACTTTTCTTTTTCTTTTCCTCCCTGTTTCCCCCACTTACATCACTTACATCATTATCACCAGATCAGGGTCGGCAAGTGGTGGTCTGTTGCTCGAAGGTCTCCCCCTTCTGCCAGCAGACTCCAAAACCTTGTCTTTTAATGCAGAGGAGATTCAGCAAAGGGTGGACCTGTGTCAGGGGGCGACCCCTCTCTGGCAGCAGGTTTACAAAATACTTTGCATCGTTTAATGCACCACACACACAAGACGTATGGGGAAGGAGGGAGGAAAAATAAATAAATAAATTAATTAATTAATTAATAAAAAGTTAAGGTAATAAAATAATAAGATACATGAAACATATTTGTATACATATGTGTATGCATGTGTGTATAGGTGATGTATGTGTGTATTTTGTGTATGTATATCTATCTATCTATCTATATATATATATATAGATAGATAGATATATATATATTGAGACAGAACTACCATCAACGCATACAATAATAATTCTTCTAAATAGTCATTCTCTGAATAAATGTGGGGAAAATATTGACATATGAAAAAATGACTCAAGGATGACACCAGCAATATCAAAAAAAAAAAAAAAAAAATTGATTGACAATAATAATAATATTATTATTGTCATTATTACTAACTATTATGGTGGGAATTCTTCTTCT
The DNA here is from genome assembly GCF_902500255.1 of Thalassophryne amazonica. Lineage (NCBI taxonomy): Eukaryota > Metazoa > Chordata > Actinopteri > Batrachoidiformes > Batrachoididae > Thalassophryne > Thalassophryne amazonica. Next base: position 315,472 of record NW_022986258.1, on the reverse strand, counting down.
TCTTCTTATATTATTATTATTATTATTATTACAGATATTCATCACTAATATATGACATCAATTACATAATAATAAAAAATGAATATTGGTCACACTCCGGTAGTGGTAATAACGTATGGGTGTTTGGGGGTGGGATTAAATAAGCTCTTCTTCTTCCCACCCCTTTTCGGGCTAAATGCATGTGTATGTATGTATGTTGTACATATGTATTTCCTGTTCCTTTCAACCCAATGTGGGTAAATGTAAATGTGAAAGAAATGCTTATTTTGTAAAGCTCGAAATAAATAATCAATCAATCAATATACGAGGTCTGTGAGAAAAGTATCCAACCTTATTATTTTTTTTAAAACAAAACCATATGGATTTGAATCACGTGTGATTACATCAGCCAAGATTGAACCCTCGTGCGCATGCGTGAGTTTTTTCACGCCTGTCGGTGACGTCATTCGCCCTGTGAGCACACCTTGTGGAAGGAGTGGTCCAGCCCCCTCGTCGGATTTTCATTGTCTGAGAAGTTGCTGAGAGACTGGCACTGGCTTGATCAAAATTTTTCAAGAACTGTGAGGCACATCCGAGTGGACACCATTCGAGAAATTCAGCTGGTTTTCTGTGAAAAGTTTAACGGCTGATGAGAGATTTTGGATTGTTTCTATCGCTGTAAGGACTTCCCACGGAGCGGGACGTCATGCAGCGCTCCGAGGCGACATCGTCATCCTGTTTCAAGCTGAAAACTCCAAATTTAAGCCTCTGTTGACCCAGGACACGTGAGAGAACAGAGAACTTCAGAAGAGGTCGGAATCAGCAGTTTATCCGGACATTCCACTGTTAAAGGAGATTTTTTTTTAATGAAAGACGTGCAGACGGATTGGCAAGTTGCGACGCAGCCAGCGCAGCGCGCCCGCCACAGGAAAAACACTGCCCCTCCCTGAGCCTGGTTCTGCTGGAGGTTTCTTCCTGTTAAAAGGGAGTTTTTCCTTCCCACTGTCGCCAAGTGCTTGCTCACAGGGGGTCGTTTTGACCGTTGGGGTCTTTCTGTAATTATTGTATGGCCTGTGATTTGTTTGTTGTGATTTGGCGCTATATAAATAAAATTGATTTGATTTGATCTTATATACAGTGATTTGCAGAAGTATTCAGCCTCTTGGTATTTCACACATTTTAATTTGTTTATGGCTTTTCAAATACAAAAAGTAAATCAGGCTTCTCAATCTAAAAATTTTGAAAATTATCATCCTTAGATTCAAACTGAAAGTAAATCTCTACAACTTGATATAATGAATTAAAAATATTAAAGCCAAGATGATGGGTTGCATAAGTAATCAGCCCCTTTTGTATAATACCTGTAAATAATCAGTTTAATTGCCAGTTTTCTTCAGACAATGTCTTGAACTTTATTTTCCATCAGTTATGTAGAAATACAAACAGTATGGCACTCTGTGGTAAATCTGTGTGGAGTAGACAGTTCTGAAAAACTGAGTGACTGTGCAAGAAGCAGAAGAGTGAGGAAAGCCACCAATACACCCAGAAGAAGTTACAGGCTTCTGTTGCTGTGTTTGGAGAAATTGTGCACAGTGCACGTTTTGCATTTTCTATCTCCAGTTATACAGCTTCATGATGAAGTGGTACAGAGGAGGATTTTCTTTCACCAAAACATTAAATCTAGGCTTACATATCACATGTACCTTCTGGCAAATTGTAGCTGAACTTTCAGGTCTTCTTCTTAATAAAATCCTACCATGCACATTTACTTCAATGATGCATTATTATTGTTAAAACCTGCCAGAAAATTGTGTTATTATATTGGTGCACAATATATTGTGGCTACACTGTGGCATTCCATATGGCTCGGTAGATCTCGATACATTGTCAACTTTAAAAGTAGATCTCAGTTCAAAAAAGATTGGGCACCCCGATTTACAAGTATGATACCAAAGGGGTTGGTTACTTATGCAACTCATCATCTTGGCGTTTATATTTTTAATTCATTTATATCAAGCTGTACAGACTTACTTTCAGTTTGAGTCTAAGGAAGATAAATTTAGAAATTTTTATATTGAGATGTCTGATTTACTTTTTGTATTTGAAATGGCATAAACAAATTAAAATGCGTGAAATACCAAGGGGCTGTATACTTTTGCAAGCCACTGTATATTACTCTGGAACAAAGATAAGAGGACAAACAATGTTGTAAAGGACAATAAACAGGACGTTGAAGTGCAGACTTCACTTTCCCCCCGAACGACATGATCAGGAAGCGATTGCAGCTCACAGCAACTCCCACTGAAAATAACGGAGATACGACCTGAGCTTCTGGCATTTTTACATAAAACAAATGTAATAACATCTAAAAACCCAGTTAATATATCCAGGAGAGTTTTAGGCACAATATACAGAATGTAGTGTAAGGTGTTAGAATAAAAGAGAAAGTAATAGAATAATCCAGAACTCAGTAGACAGTTTAGAGGTCCTTGTACATTGGTAAACATGTTTTCACTGTCCCTAAGACTAGTTAGAAAGAAGCCTGTAGAAGGTTTTGGAATGTGAATTCTAGAAATTCATGCTACTGCCAATATTTCTGGTAAAACCTGGACCTTTCTGGGCTTTTCTGGAATGTTCTGTACTAGAATGTTCTAGCAGGAACACCACCCAGAGGGTAGCTATATAAAGAGCTTCCAGCCTTGGGGAGAGACTATTCACTACCTTTTCACAACACTTTGGAGCAAGAGACTTTGTACCCCAAGGACCGTAAGGAGGCATTATTCTTTGTACATTCTTTAGGATATTTATTTGGAGAGAAGATTTAAGGACTGCAAAACCGTAAGTAGGACTATAAGCAGTTATTCAAGTCAACCTGCCTACAGATTATTGTGGATCATTTATGTGATATCAGAACATTCAACTCTCCTTGAGAACATTTGATCAAGTAACCCTGTTATTACATATCATCAATAAACATCTTCAATTTGTCACAAGGACTTTGTCATCCTTCATTGGCTTCGGCCACTACACAAAGAGTTTTATATTGCGATGTTAATGCTGTTGTCCAGTGGTGGGCACAGTTCCGCTAATCCGCTAACCGATAATTATTGAAGCTAATGTTTTCATTATTTGATTAGCTTTTCAGATAACTTTGAAAACCATCAGTGGACTAATTATCTTCCGATAAATTTTGGTCCAATAAATTTTAGACCGCTAACCTATTTTTGCAGGCGTGGTGAACAAAGCTTAACAGTTACATTTATGAAGTCTAAAATCAAAGATGTGAGTACCAACCTGTTAAATGTTTTGTAATAGATGCACAGCTCTATCCTCTGCAAACAGAGGAAAGCTGGTTCCAGGAAAAACCGCTCTATCCTCTGCAGACAAAGGAGAACTGGTCACAAAAGAAAAGCTAATTTCTTTTGACCCCATACTAGATTGCTGGCAATATCATCCAAGTAATCCAGAGGCATACAGGATGAACTTATGGTTAAAATTTTAACCAGACTAATTTCGGACAAGTTATTTAAAGTAAAGTCACGTCTGAAGTTTTATAAAGTGAAAGTATCAGATATATGTTTTAGTTTTAAAGTAATACACTAATTTTTAAGGTTTTAGTGTTGACATTGTGTCTCCACAAAGTGCATTATGGGTAACCTCAGTACATTCATGACAGAAATGCATTTGAGACGCTCTGATCAGGTTCCACATGGACAACAGCATTAAACTCTGTATATTGTGCCTAAAACCCTCGTGAATATATTCTCTGGGTTTATAGATGTTGTTATTGTGTTTGTTTTATGTAAAAATGCCAGAAGAAGCTCAGGTTGCTTCTCCATTATTTTCAATTGGAATCATTGTGAGCTGCAACGCTTCATGTTCTTTAATGTCTTACTTTTGTCAAACACTAACTGTCCTGTTGTGTGGGCCGCTGAAGAGGAGGTACTGCTGGCCCACCACCACCAGAGGGCGCCCTGTCTGGAGTGCGGCTCCAGGCACCAGAGGGCGCTGCCGCCTTACAGGAGCAGCCGGGGTGACAGCTGTCACTTATCACCTACAACAGCTGTCACCAATCATCTGATCTGCAGTGGTATATCAGCAGGACGACATCTCCACCTCTTTGCCGAGATATCGCTCTACCTAGAAGGTAACGTACTCAGCTGACTGTGTTTTTGACAGTAACCCTTTATTACTTTTGTGTGTTGAATAGCAGACATTCTTCCAACGAGAGGTGGAGGTGGTTTTCTCTCCATACGGATTGCTGGGTGCGAACGCACCCCACATTTAACTGTTTTTGTTCCTCGCCAGCAGTACCAGATCCGACACCCGGAGGCAGTGGCCACCTGGGAGTTCGGGACTTGGCGGCTCCGGTATTCCCGGGGTTCGGTGGCGGAGGAAATCGTGTGGTTCCGGTTCTACTTTGGACAGACGTCTCTTATCTTCGAGCCTGCCCACGTGACACATTCTTGTGAATTGACCTCTTTGTCTATTGTTGTGATCCGTTGTGTTTGTTGTGCCTATTCACAACAGTAAGTGTTGTTATTTGACTTCCTCCACTGTCCGTTCATTTGCGCCCCGTTGTGGGTCCGTGTTCCTACACTTTCACAACACTGTCCTATTTGTTTCAGAGTATATGAGGGCTGTCCGTAAAGTATAGGTCCTTTTTATTTTTTTCAAAAACTATATGGATTTCATTCATATGTTTTTACGTCAGACATGCTTGAACCCTCGTGCGCATGCGTGAGTTTTTCCACGCCTGTCGGTGACGTCATTTGCCTGTGAGCACTCCTTGTGGAGGAGTCGTCCAGCCCCTCGTCGGAATTCCTTTGTCTGAGAAGCTGCTGAGGAGACTGGCGCGTTGTTTGATCAAAATTTTTTCTAAACCTGTGAGACACATTGAAGTGGACACGGTTCGAAAAATTAAGCTGGTCTTCAGTGAAAATTTTAACAGCTGATGAGAGATTTTGAGGTGATTCTGTCGCTTTAAGGACTTCCCACGGTGTGAGACGTCGCGCAGCGCTCTCAGACGCCGTCATCAGCCTGTTTTCAAGCTTAAAACCTCCACATTTCAGGCTCTATTGATCCAGGACGTCGTGAGAGAACAGAGAAGTTTCAGAAGAAGTCGGTTTCAGCATTTTATCCGGATATTCCACTGTTAAAGGAGATTTTTTTAATGAAAGACGTGCGGGGCGGATTGCAGCGTCGGCTCGCAGCCACCGCGACGCTCCGCCACAGGAAAAACACCTCTGTTGGAAGCCTTAAGGACAAGTTGGAACATCTCCAGCTGATAAACAATTTCTCATATACTCACTCCACTGAAAGCCATCAAAAGCCGCCTGGATTTTACAAATGGTTATCAACATGGAGGTGTTTTTCCTGTGCCGCCGCACCGCGTCGGCTGCGTCCCGACGCGCGGACCCGTCTGCACGTCTTTCATTAAAAAAATCTCCTTTAACAGTGGAATATCCGGATAAAATGCTGAAACCGACTTCTTCTGAAACTTCTCTGTTCTCTCACGACGTCCTGGATCAATAGAGCCTGAAATGTGGAGGTTTTCAGCTTGAAACAGGCTGACGACGGCGCCTGAGAGCGCTGTGCGACGTCTCGCACCGTGAAAAGTCCTTAAAGCGACAGAATCACCTCAAAATCTCTCATCAGCTGTTAAAATTTTCACTGAAAACCAGCTTAATTTTTCGAACCGTGTCCACTTCGATGTGTCTCACAGGTTTAGAAAAAATTTTGATCAAACAAAGCGCCAGTCTCTCAGCAACTTCTCAGACAAAGGAATTCCGACGAGAGGCTGGACGACTCCTCCCACAAGGAGTGCTCACAGGCGAATGACGTCACCGACAGGCGTGGAAAAACTCACGCATGCGCACGAGGGTTCAAGCATGTCTGACGTAAAAACATATGAATGAAATCCATATAGTTTTTGAAAAAAATAAAAAGCACCTATACTTTACGGACAGCCCTTGTATATATAAGATGTCTGAAATTCGGTTTGTGTTTATTAAATTCCACGCATCTTAAACGTAGCTGACACGGATGGATTATTTATTTGGAATAATATATGATCCATTTGAAAAACTGGCATCTACTGGCCAGTAGTGTGTGTGTGTGTGTGTGTGTGTGTGTGTGTGTGTGTGTGTGTGTGTGTGTGTGTGTGTGTGTGTGTATGGGGGGGGGGGGGGTGCTGGCAGGTACTCAGCTCACTGAACAGGCTCATTTATATAACAAAGGGAGGAGGTTTGTGGCACGCTAAACTTTGGGGGGGATTTTCACTGCAGACTAAATTCTAAAATTTACCAGTAATAAAATTTTAAAGATAACTGAAGTTTTAAGAGTAGCTGTAATAAATATTTAAGAAACTTAAAGTTTATGAGCACTTCACCTGTTATTCCTCAAGCACATTATAAACATTGACACGATGGAGTATGATGCTGAAGAATTCAGAAAGATACGACTGGAATGTTCTGATGACCATTTACAGTTGGTGATGAAAGACTTGGGTGTTAACTTTTTTGTTAAAGTCACAACAAGAAGCTGCACTGAAAGAGATCATTCTGGGACAAAGAGACACATTCTGTGTGTTGTCAATCCAACAGGAGCGGCACGCTGAGCAGGGTGTGATGAGCCGTGGGGCCACCAGCTTGGAGTGGTCATCCGACCTACTCCATTCAGTGCTGTTTGCCAGCGCACTGAATCCATCGGAACTCTCTGAATGCTAAACTGATTTTCCCACAGGTTTTTTTTCCTACAAACGTCGTACATGTAGTGATGATACAGACAAATGGTTCAGCATATTTTAATATTCATAGTGGGATTAACAGCCAGAGAATACTCTGATATAGTCTATAGACACTAGAAAAAACTAAGAAGCAAATAAATTAATACACAGTTACACAAATTGACTAGACTGACTTTCTGGAATAATGTTCAGATTATCACAAATTTGTACATTACGTATTAACACACACACATAAGTTATATTTCTATATAGTAAAACATAATAGAAGTTATATATCACAGAAAATGAAAAAAAAATATATGAATCAAAGTATAAACATAATTTATATATATATATATATATATATATATATATATATATATATATATATATATATATACACACACACACACACAGTGGGGTAAAAAGTATTTAGTCAGCCCCTGATTGTGCAAGTTCTCCTACTTAGAAAGATGAGAGGTCTGTAGTTTTCATCATAGGTACACTTCAACTATGAGAGACAAAATGAGAAAAAAAAATCCAGAAAATCACATTGTAGGATTTTTAAAGAATTTCTTTGTAAATATGGTGGAAAATAAGTATTTGGTCATCCACAAAGAAACACGACTTTTGGCTCTCACAGACCTGTAACTTCTTCTTTAAGAAGTTTTTTGTCCTCCACCTGTTACCTGTATTAATGGCACCTGTTTGAACTCGTTATCTGTATAAAAGACACCTGTCCACAGCCTCAAACAGTCAGACTCCAAACTCAACCATGGCCAAGACCAAGGAGCTGTTGAAGGACACCAGGAAGAACATTGGAGATGTGCACCAGGCTGGGAAGAGTGAATCTACAATAGTCAAGCGGGTTGGTGTGAATAAATCAACTGTGGGAGCAATTGTAAAGGTCCAGACCCACTGGGGAGAGGGATTAATTGCGCATGAATTGAGTATCCAAATGTTGGGTGTTCATTGTCAGCTGCAACAAAAGTGGCCAAAAATGACAGATGTCTCAGTATGAATTACAGATATATTAATAATGTACAGCGAATATATGACAAACAGTCACGGATGTATAATGCATGTGTTGAGCAAACGGATCAGACACATTGCGATTATCACGGCGGTATTACAGATGTATTGACAATACATTGAACACGTGTTGCGTGTGCATGGCATCTGCATTGCGGTCATAACTGAAGTGCACTCGGGCCTTTCAGCATCACTATTCACACCAACACCACAGGCTCTGGAGCATTTGCTGGCGAGCCCGCCCCCTGTGATAAACTCATCGCCCCTTAATTTTTTTTTTTCTGGCGCCGGGTCTGACAAACGGAAGCAAATGCCCACAAGCGGAAAAAAGTTTTGTGTCTCCAAAGTGTGTGAGTGAGTGAGTGAGCGAGAGAGAGAGAGAGAGAGAGAGAGAGGGGTAATGTGTAACCACTGCTAGGATTCACACAGCAGCAAATTAAGGAGCTGAAGTCCGTAGCTGTTGCATTTAAAGATTAACAAAAGTAAAGCACAGTTAATTAAGATAAAACAAACGATTCCAACCTTGTATCAGTAGAAGAGCGGAGAGAAGTCCAGGCGCCGAGGAGTCAGTCCATTCACAGGGGCGGGAGCGGCCGCCTGCTCTTCCTGCAATCTGATTGGCCACCCTGTATGCTTCTCCACTGTCACTGGCTGTTGGTCATGTCAATCATTGTGCTTGATGTAAGTCTCCGTTGTGTGATCAAACGGAAACAAAACTGAAACCTAGAATAAGACTGCGCCGTGTATGAAACACTACGGAACTTTTATTTTGACACAAATTCAGGAAGTGGCTCTGCAGCTGCGCCGATTATAATGCTGTAGCTTCACCAATCACGGACTTTCCTCGTGTTGACAGCAGCACGCGGTTCGAGAACACTGTATATTTCCATAATCTCTATAAATATGGGAAGGCCGGCCCACGCACGTCTAAATGTGCAGCGGCCCACCGGGCAAATGCCCAAAATCACAGATTATCAGTCCGAGCCTGTCTGCCATGGTACTTTGGGTTTACGTGGAGTGTTTGTTATGCATTCCCAAATTGTCCGCAAATCAGATGCAAAGTTGACATAATACAACGGCTTTATTCATGGCCGCTCTGTATGCAGTTGCTACATCTTATTTTAGTTCATGATGTGGACATGATAGGCATGCTATATATCCGTTTTACACACTGTCCCAGTTGCATACCCCGTCAGTTGCGGATATCAGTGGATATACAGCACATAGACTGAGTATGTATTGAGTATATAAGTAATCTTCAAAAAACCCTGGCAACGGAAAAACGTGCCTCCGTGAATAATTACGGACATGTGCGGTTGTCGGCCGACTCATATGAGCATGTTTCACGGATATTGCAGACGTTTAGCGAAGATGAACCAAATCTGTGTGCAATTCATATGCAAATCATCCTACATGCCAGTGGGACCGGGCCTTTAAAAAATGAAAGACATACAAGACCACTGATAATCTCCCTCGATCTGGGGCTCCACACAAGATGTCATCCGTGGGGTCAAAATGATCATGAGAACGGTGAACAAAAATCCCAGAACTACACGGAGGGACCTGATGACTGACTTACAGAGAGCTGGGACCAAAGTAACAAAGGCTACACACTACGCAGAGAGGGACTCAAATCCTGCAGTGCCAGGCGTGTCCCCCTGCTTAAGCCAGTATGTGTCCAGGCCTGTCTGAAGTTTGCCAGAGAGCATATGGATGATCCAGAAGAGGATTGGGAGAATATCATGTGGTCAGATGAAACCAAAATAGAACTTTATGGTAAAACCCAACTAGTCATGTTTGGAGGAAGAAGAACGCTGAGTTGCATTCCAAGAACACCATATCTACTGTGTAGCATGGGGGTGGAAACATCATGCTTTTTTTTCTGCAAAGCGGACAGGACGACTCATCCGTGTTAAGAGAAGAATAAACGGGGCCATGTACCATGAGATTTTAAGCCAAAACCTCTTTCCATCAGTGAGAGCATTGAAGATGTAACGTTGCTGGGTCTTCCAGCATGACAATGATCCCAAACACACCGCTTGGGCAACGAAGGAGTGGCTCCGTAAAAAGCATGTCAAGGTCCTGGAGTGGCCAAGCCAGTCTCCAGACCTCAACCCATAGAAAAATGGTGGAGGGAGTTGAAAGTCCATGTTGTCCAGTGACAGCCCCAAAACATCCCTGCTCTAGAGGATATCTGCATGGAGGAATGGACCAAAATACCAGCTACAGTGTGTGCAAACCTGGTGAAGACTTACAGGAAACATTTGACGTCTGTCATTGCCAACAAGATTATGTTACAAAGTACTGAGTTGAACTTTTGTTATTGACCAAATACTTATTTTTCCACCATAATGTCAGGGCCTGATGGTTTTTCTGGTCTGTTGCGGGGTTTTTTGGTTTGTTTCTATTCTCTGCTTGCTTTGTATTCTTTTTCTGCTCGTGTGGGATGTTGGTGTTGGGGTCTGTCTGTGTCTCTCTCTCTCTCTCTCTCTCTGGCCATGTCCCACTTCTGGGTCTTGCTTTGCACAGATCACCTGTCGGTGATCTGCTGATTGTCATCTGGGGCTTTATTAGCTCACCGGTTGTGTTGCGGGTTTGCCAGTTTGTTGCACCTTGTGTCATCATCCCAGCCTTCATGTTTGTATTTTCCAGTTTTGCCTGCTTCTGTGTTATCTCGACCACCTGCCTGTTTCCGCCGATTCTGACTAGCCTGATGATCAAATCAAATCAAATCAATTTAATTTATATAGCGCCAAATCACAACAAACAGTTGCCCCAAGGCGGTTCATATTGCAAGGCAAAAGCCATACAATAATCACAGAAAAACCCCAACGGTCAAAACGACCCCCTATGAGCAAGCACTTGGCAACAGTGGGAAGGAAAAAAACTCCCTTTAACAGGAAGAAACCTCCAGCAGAACCAGGCTCAGGGAGGGGCAGTCTTCTGCTGGGACTGGTTGGGGCTGAGGGAGAGAACCAGGAAAAAGACATGCTGTGGAGGGGAGCAGAGATCAATCACTAATGATTAAATGCAGAGTGGTGCATACAGAGCAAAAAGAGGTGAACAGAAAGAAACAGTGCATCATGGGAACCCCCCAGCAGTCTAAGTCTATAGCAGCATAACTAAGGGATGGTTCAGGGTCACCTGATCCAACCCTAACTATAAGCTTTAGCAAAAAGGAAAGTTTTAAGCCTAATCTTAAAAGTAGAGAGGGTGTCTGTCTCCCTGATCTGAATTGGGAGCTGGTTCCACAGGAGAGGAGCCTGAAAGCTGAAGGCTCTGCCTCCCATTCTACTCTTACAAACCCTAGGAACTACAAGTAAGCCTGCAGTCTGAGAGCGAAACGCTCTATTGGGGTGATATGGTACTACGAGGTCCCTAAGATAAGATGGGACCTGATTATTCAAAACCTTATAAGTAAGAAGAAGAATTTTAAATTCTATTCTAGAATTAACAGGAAGCCAATGAAGAGAGGCCAATATGGGTGAGATATGCTCTCTCCTTCTAGTCCCCGTCAGTACTCTAGCTGCAGCATTTTGAATTAACTGAAGGCTTTTTAGGGAACTTTTAGGACAACCTGATAATAATGAATTACAATAGTCCAGCCTAGAGGAAATAAATGCATGAATTAGTTTTTCAGCATCACTCTGAGACAAGACCTTTCTAATTTTAAAGATATTGCGTAAATGCAAAAAAGCAGTCTACATATTTGTTTAATATGCGCTTTGAATGACATATCCTGATCAAAAATGACTCCAAGATTTCTCACAGTATTACTAGAGGTCAGGGTAATGCCATCCAGAGTAAGGATCTGATTAGACACCATGTTTCTAAGATTTGTGGGCCAAGTACAATAACTTCAGTTTTATCTGAGTTTAAAAGCAGGAAATTAGAGGTCATCATGTCTTATGTCTGTAAGACAATCCTGCAGTTTAGCTAATTGGTGTGTGTCCTCTGGCTTCATGGATAGATAAAGCTGAGTATCATCTGCGTAACAATGAAATTTAAGCAATACCGTCTAATAATACTGCCTAAGGGAAGCATGTATAAAGTGAATAAAATTGGTCCTAGCACAGAACCTTGTGGAACTCCATAATTAACTTTAGTCTGTGAAGAAGATTCCCCATTTACATGAACAAATTGTAATCTATTAGACAAATATGATTCAAACCACCGCAGCGCAGTGCCTTTAATACCTATGCATGCTCTAATCTCTGTAATAAAATTTTATGGTCAACAGTATCAAAAGCAGCACTGAGGTCTAACAGAACAAGCACAGAGATGAGTCCACTGTCCGAGGCCATAAGAAGATCATTTGTAACCTTCACTAATGCTGTTTCTGTACTATGATGAATTCTAAACCTGACTGAAACTCTTCAATAGACCATTCTCTGCAGATGATCAGTTAACTGTTTTACAACTACCCTTTCAAGAATTTTTGAGAGAAAAGGAAGGTTGGAGATTGGCCTATAATTAGCTAAGATAGCTGGGTCAAGTGATGGCTTTTTAAGTAATGGTTTAATTACTGCCACCTTAAAAGCCTGTGGTACATAGCCAACTAATAAAGATAGATTGATCATATTTAAGATCGAAGCATTAATTAATGGTAGGGCTTCCTTGAGCAGCCTGGTAGGAATGGGGTCTAATAAACAGTTGATGGTTTGGATGAAGTAACTAATCAATCAATCAATCAATTTTTTTTTTATATAGCGCCACATCACAACAAACAGTTGCCCCAAGGCGCTTTATATTGTAAGGCAAGGCCATACAATAATTATGTAAAACCCCAACGGTCAAAACGACCCCCTGTGAGCAAGCACTTGGCTACAGTGGGAAGGAAAAACTCCCTTTTAACAGGAAGAAACCTCCAGCAGAACCAGGCTCAGGGAGGGGCAGTCTTCTGCTGGGACTGGTTGGGGCTGAGGGAGAGAACCAGGAAAAAGACATGCTGTGGAGGGGAGCAGAGATCGATCACTAATGATTAAATGCAGAGTGGTGCATACAGAGCATTAAAATAACTCAGACAGAACAATCGGAGAGAAAGAGTCTAACCAATACCGGCATCACTGAAAGCAGCCAAAGATAACGATACGTCTTTGGGATGGTTATGAGTAATTTTTTCTCTAATAGTTAAAATTTTGTTAGCAAAGAAAGTCATGAAGTCATTACTAGTTAAAGTTAATGGAATACTCAGCTCAATAGAGCTCTGACTCTTTGTCAACCTTGCTACAGTATGAAAAGAAACCTGGGTTGTTCTTATTTTCTTCAATTAGTGATGAGTAGAAAGATGTCCTAGCTTTACGGAGGGCTTTTTTATAGAGCAACAGACTCTTTTTCCAGGCTAAGTGAAGATCTTCTAAATTAGTGAGACGCCATTTCCTCTCCAACTTACGGGTTATCTGCTTTAAGCTACGAGTTTGTGAGTTATAACCACGGAGTCAGCACTTCTGATTAAAGCTCTCTTTTTCAGAGGAGCTACAGCATCCAAAGTTGTCTTCATGAGGATGTAAAACTATTAACGAGATACTCTATCTCACTTACAGAGTTTAGGTAGCTACTCTGCACTGTGTTGGTATATGGCATTAGAGAACATAAAGAAGGAATCATATCCTTAAACCTAGTTACAGCGCTTTCTGAAAGACTTTCTAGTGTAATGAAACTTATTCCCCACTGCTGGGTAGTCCATCAGAGTAATGTAAATGTTATTAAGAAATGATCAGACAGAAGGGAGTTTTCAGGGAATACTGTTAAGTTTTCTATTTCCATACCATAAGTCAGAACAAGATCTAAGATATGATTAAAGTGGTGGGTGGACTCATTACATTTTGAGCAAAGCCAATAGAGTCTAATAATAGATTAAATGCAGTGTTGAGGCTGTCATTCTCAGCATCTGTGTGGGATGTTAAAATCGCCCACTATAAATTATCTTATCTGAGCTAAGCACTAAGTCAGACAAAAGGTCTGAAAATTCACAGAGAAACTCACAGTAACGACCAGGTGGACGATAGATAATAACAAATATGAAATAAATGATCCTGGTACTTATGCTGTGTTTTCTGGACTGCCTTTCTGTGTACCGACCCTTGCTTGCCTTCTCATTAAAGCCTGTGTTCAACTGCAGCCCGGACTCCTGTGCCTTGCATTTGCCTCCAACCACACCTTCCTGTCAGAACAAACTGGCCACCAATGAGGTAGCAGGCTCAGATCCGTTTCACTGGCGTACGCCACCACAGCCTGCAGCTAGCACAGCAACAGGATAAGCTTGACACTCTAAACACCCGGTTTCACCGAACTCGTCACCCGTCAAGAAAACTTTATGACCTCGTCCAGATGAGTCAACTGATGTCCCCGGCTCATCTCCAGGCTAAGTCAGATGCAGCTACCGCTCTTCCAAGCATATCCCAGGGCTGCCAGCACCCACACCTGCTTCCATACCACCACCAGTCATCTGTAACCAGTTGTCACGTCTCGAACGCTTGTCGGGGGACTCTGGAGACATCAGACCTTTTATTACCCAGTGCGAACTTCACTTTGGCTTATGGCTCCCATGTTTCCATCAGACAGAACCAAGATCGCTTACATCATCACTCACCTGTCCGGTCGAGCAGCTGCCTGGGCTACGGCAGAGTGGGGATGACAATCTCCTGCCTGTGCTTCACTCCCGGCATTCACGAAAGCACTTGAACAAGTATTCCAACACACGGCCCCGGGACGTGAAGCAGCTCAGTCCCTTTTGAAATTGAAGCAAGGCAGCCGCCGGGTCGCTGATTACGCAGTTGATTTCCACATCCTGGCTGCTAAGAGCGAATGGAACCCGGCGGCACTCCACAATGTGTTTTTCCAGGGGCTGTCAGCTGAGATTCAGGACCAGTTGGTGGCCGTAGATCTGCCTGAACAACTCGATGACCTCATAGCACTTGCCATCTCCACGGACCGACGCCTGCAAGACCGTTCACGGCGTGGAAACCGATATCCAGACCACCAGTTCCACACACCTCCTGGCCGCTCCGCCTATTCCACCCAGGGCTGACCAGAGCCATACCAACCGAGCACCGAGGAACCAATGCAGCTAGGGCCCATGCGCCTAACCACAACCGAGTGACAGCGCCGCCAAGTGGGCGGTCTCTGCTTCTATTGTGGACATGCTGGACATCAAATAGCAGATTGTCAGGCCAGGGGTGCCACTGTGCGGTCAAGAGCGGATTTGCGGGTGAGTCAACATTCGATTGTCCCTGTTTCATCTCAGAAAATAATTCCAGCCAAATTAACGTCTGTCCACACATCCATTACTGTTTCAGCCTTCATTGATTCTGGTTCAGATGCCAACCTAATTCTGTCCTCTCTTGCCAGGAACCTCCACCTGAAAATATTTAAGATCTCGCGCCCTCTGGTGGTACGTGCGGTGGACGGTCACGTCCTGGGACAGATCACAATCGCACACAGTCTGTCAAATTATTAATGTCTCACACGCATTCAGAATCAATCAGTTTCCATGTGTTGGATAATATGACTCACTCGCTAATCTTGGGACACCCCTGGCTACAATGACATGGCCCAAATTTCGATTGGGTTAAGGGTGAAATCACGTCATGGAACCCAACCTGTAATTATTCATGTTTATCATGACCCAAGTCTGCGCTGGCGGGTATGAATCCGGACCTCACCAGGGTTCCTGAATGCTATCACGACCTAGCCGTCATATTCAGTAAATCTAAGGCCAAATCATTACCTCCTCATCACAATTATGATTGTGCCATCGAGCTTCTCCCGGGAGCTAGTCCGCCCCGAGGAAAGCTCTATTCTCTGTCGGCACCTGAACACCTCGCGATGACTGAATACATACGGGAGTCCCTAGAAGCAGGGTTAATTCGTCCATCATCCTCACCAGCTGGGGCAGGATTTTTTTTCGTCGAGAAGAAAGATAAGATGCTACACCCTTGTATTGATTATCATGGTCTTAATGACGTCATGGTGAAAAACCGTTATCCGCTACCTCTGATTTCATCAGCATTTGAATTATTGGAGGGAGCCACAGTCTTTACAAAACTCGATTTGCATAACACATATCATCTCTGGATCAGGTGCCCTGAACCATCCCTTAGTTATGCTGCTATAGACTTAGACTGCTGGGGGGGTTCCCATGATGCACTGAGTGTTTCTTTCTCTTTTTGCTCTGTATGCACCACTCTGCATTTAATCATTAGTGATCGATCTCTGCTCCCCTCCACAGCATGTCTTTTTCCTGGTTCTCTCCCTCAGCCCCAACCAGTCCCAGCAGAAAACTGCCCCTCCCTGAGCCTGGTTCTGCTGGAGGTTTCTTCCTGTTAAAAGGGAGTTTTTCCTTCCCACTGTAGCCAAGTGCTTGCTCACGGGGGTCGTTTTGACCGTTGGGGTTTTTCTGTAATTACTGTATGGCTTTTACCTTGCAGTATAAAGCGCCTTGGGGCAACTGTTGTGATTTGGCGCTATATAAATAAAATTGATGAATTGAAATTGAGGTGTTTTATCTTCATTTATACTTTAGCTCATCCACAATTACTACAGTCAATTTCAGGAAGTTTTGTCTTTATTTAGTGGAGTTGCATAGGGATACATTTTCTGGCAGCCATCATCTGTCGGCCTGCCAGAATTTGTATCCCCTATCTTTATAGCTAGAATTGCAAACTACCATCAGGTGTTTTATCTTCAGTTTTACCCGAGACTTGCCGTGCAAATAGCCATGGCCTATTTTCAATGGGGGAAATTCCTTTGAAATATGAGCAGATTGGTTTACAAGCTTGGTCACGGAACAAATTAAACTCGTAAATCAAGGTTTGCCCAACCATTTGCCACCACTTCCAGGTTATCTGAATGTGAGCAGCGTGAGAAGAGCAAAAAATTTTGAAAACTTATTTATATATTTTTTCTTCGGAATCGGACCAAACGGACAATGGCTATGGATTAAAATACAACGTAAAAAAGGTTACTGGACCTTGGATTTATGTAAAATAATAACTTTCAGCGCAGTTTGGGACCGGGGCTAGCATTAGCCACGCTACTTTCCAGGTGTACCGAGCAGGGTAAACAACTGGAGTCGAAACACTACAAATGGCACCAAAAAAGCTCAGTGGTTAGGAGTCGGAGGAGGTTAAAAAGGCACTTGAGACAGTGTCACTGGACTTAGCTGACATAAAGGACAAGCAGGACAAGATACTCAAGCTAGTGGAGGAAGTCGCGCGACTACGAGCGTTATTAGAGGATAAGGACAAGAAGATTGAGGCTCTTGAGAAGAGTTGAGGACTTGGAGCAGTATTCAAGGATTAACGATGTGGTTGTGTGATGTGGAGGAGAGCTCTGCAGAACAACAGGTCGCTGCGTTCCTGGCATCCAGGGACATTGATTTGAACACAAACTGTCTTGAAGCTTGTCACCCTCTCCTTATGAAGAAAGGCTCCTCCTGTTATCATGAGGTTTTTCAACAGAAAAGATAAGTTACATTGTTGAGGAAGAAAACTGAAAGGTACGAATGTTTACTTGAATGATCACTTACAAAAACAAATGCAGACATTGCTAAAAAAGCCAGATACTTAAGGAAAACAAACAAAATTCAGAATACATGGGTCAGGAATTGTAAAGTCTTCATTAAACTGAATGGGTCTCCTGAAGTAGCTAAGGTGCTGGTTATTAAGGACATAAAAGAGCTGGAAAAATATGAAATATGAGTCAATAAGTATGGAGAAATAAAAAAAAAAAAAAACTAGTTCTACTTCACAAACCATTGAATCAAAACCCAAATCTCTACTTCAGGAGATGAAATAATACAACAGAGGATAATAAACCAGGAATTATTGGAATTAAAAGCAACTGAGTACACCGAACATAAGATAATGGATTTGGAAAACAAATAGACCCGATAATATGTTTTTTTTCGACTGATACCGTTCATTGCAACTACTATACGGAACAGGATTACAATAATACAGTTAAAACAGAAGGTAAATTATCAATTATCCACTTTAACAGCAGAAGTATGTACACAAACTTTAACAGTATCAAAGATATCTTCAGCAGTTTACAAAACCCTTTAGTATAATAACAATTTCAGAAACATGGTTCAATGCGCAAAAAGGAATACAATTTGAGTTGGATGGTTATGATCTAAACTACATCAACAGAGTGAATAAAGGAGGTGGAGGTGTTGCTATATATGTGCAAAAAATATTAAATTTAAGGTAATAGAAAGTATGACATTAACAATAAAAGATGTTTAGAATGTATATCAATAGAATTTATAATGGAAACAAGAAAAACATTATATAAGTTGTTTATAGGACGCCAGGCTCAAATATGGTATATTTACAAACTGGGTGGACAGAATGTTTTCATCAATAAATAACAAAAATTTTATATGTGGAGATTATAACTGATCTAATAAACCCCAATAGACACACATCAACTGATGAATTTATAAATATAAGTACAGCATGAGCTTATACCCAGTTATCATCAGGCCAAGCAGAATTACACTGAATAGTGCAACTCTATTACAACCCCTGGCAAAAATGATGGAATCACTGGCCTCGGAGGATGTTCATTCAGTTGTTTAATTTTGTAGGAAAAAAGCAGATCACAGACATGACACAAAACTAAAGTCATTTCAAATGGCAACTTCTGGCTTTAAGAAACACTATAAGAAATCAGGAAAAAAGATTGTGGCAGTCAGTAACGGTTACTTTTTTAGACCAAGCAGAGGAAAAAATATGGAATCACCAATTCTGCTGAGGAAAAATATGGAATCACCCTGTAAATTTTCATCCCCCAAATTAACACCTGCATCAAATCAGATCTGCTCATTGACATTGACCCTATGTGTCTTTTTGCAAGGAATGTTTTTGCAGTTTTTGCTCTATGGCAAGATGTATTATCATCTTGAAAAATGATTTCATCATCCCCAAACATCCATTCAATTGTCCAAAATATCAACATAAAGTTGTGCATTTATTGATGATGTAATGACAGCCATCTCCCCAGTGCCTTTACCTGACATGCAGCCCCATATCATCAATGACTGTGGAAATTTACATGTTCTCTTCAGGCAGTCATCTTTATAAATCTTATTGGAACAGCACCAAACAAAAGTTCCAGCATCATCACCTTGCCCAATGCAGATTCGAGATTCATCACTGAATATGACTTTCATCCAGTCATCCACAGTCCACGATTGCTTTTCCTTAGCCCATTGTAACCTTGTTTTTTTCTGTTTACATGTTAATGATGCCTTTCGTTTAGCTTTTCTGTATGTAAATCCCATTTCCTTTAGGTGGTTTCTTACAGTTGGGTCACAGACGTTGACTCCAGTTTCCTCCCATTTGTTCCTCATTTGTTTTGTTGTACATTTTTCGATTTTTGAGACATAATGCTTTAAGTTTTCTGTCTTGACGCTTTGATGTCTTCCTTGGTCTACCAGTATGTTTGCCTTTAACAACCTTCCTATGTTGTTTGGATTTGGTCCAGAGTTTAGACACAGCTGACTGTGAACAACCAACATCTTTTGCAACATTACGTGATGATTTACTCTCTTTTAAGAGTTTGTAATCCTCTCCTTTGTTTCAATTGACATCTCTCGTGTTGGAGCCATGATTCATGTCAGTCCACTTGGTGCAACAGCTCTCAAGGTGTGATCACTCCTTTTTAGATGCAGACTAACGAGCAGATCTGATATGATGCAGGTGTTAGTTTTGGGGATGAAAATTTAAAGGGTGATTCCATAATTGTTTCCTCAGAATTGAGTGATTCCATATTTTTTTCCTCTGCTTGGTCTAAAAAAGTAACCGTTACTGACTGCCACAATCTTTTTTCTTGATTTCTTATAGTGTTTCTTAAAGCCAGAAAGTTGCCATTTGAAATGACTTTAGTTTTGTGTCATGTCTGTGAGCTGCTTTTTTTCTACAAAATTAAACAACTGAATGAACATCCTCTGAGGCGGTGATTCCATAATTTTTGCCAGGGGTTGTAGATAACATCTTCACAAACATATAGAGACTAAAATATTTATTGATTTGTGACATAACTGACCATCATCCTGTGTTCACTGTGTATGACTCCAATTGTAATTTTCAAGTAAAACCCCAATACTCTGCATTTAAATGAGTAAGAACCCAAAAGCAATAGATCAACTCAATAATGACTTAACAAAACAAGATTGGCACACTGTGTACAGGGAGAATGATGTGGATTGTGCCTTCAATAAATTTCTAGACATTTTCAGTTCATTACATGAGATAAACTGTCCAATACGCCAAGTCAACAAAAACAGTACTGCCGCCAAAGTCCATGGTTAACAAAGCTCTATAAAATGCTTGCAAAAGAAGAATACATTACAGACAATTTGTTAGACTAAGGACAAAAGAATCTGAACATAGATAAAAATTATATAAAACAAACTAACTAATACAATTAGAGCCATCAAGAAATTATATTATACCAATCTATTAATATAATAAAAAATGACACCAAGAGAATCTGGGAAATTCTTAACACTATAATCAAAATAAGGTAAGAGGTCATTCTTATCCAAATTATTTTATTCATAAGAACATGGACATCTATAATATGAATAACATAGTTAATGGTTTTAATAACTTCTTTGTTAATATTGGACCCGACTTGGCAGCAAAAATTCCAGAAGGTAGTAACAAGGAGCAGGAATCACTCATAAAAATCAATCCAAACACAATGTTTCTCTCCAGTGTTAGTGAAGCCGAAATAATAGATGTTGTTAATAATGTAAAAATAAAAAATCAACTGACTGTTATGACATAGATATGAAGCTAGTAAAAACAATAATTAAAAGCATATTAAACCCCTGACTCATATATATCTTGTCATTTCAAACTGGGACATTCCCGAACAAAATGAAAATGGCAAAAGTTATTCCACTATACAAAAATGGAAATAAACATATCTTCACAAACAGACCGGTCTCTCTACTCCCACAATTTTCCAAAATTTTAGAAAAGCTTTTAACAACAGGTTAGAATCCCTTATAGAAAAATACAACATAATTAACAAAAGTCAATATGGGTTTAGGTCTGGAAGGTCAACTTCACTTGCAATAATTGAAGCAATAGAAGAGATCACAACACACTAGATAATAAAGACTATATAGTTGGAATATTCATTGATTTAAAGAAAGCGTTTGACACACTTAATCACTCAATTCTACTCAATAAACTGGAAAGATATGGTATTAGGGGATGCTTGGAACTGGATTCAAAGCTATTTAACGGAGAGACACCAGTTTGTGCAGATGGGTGCATTCAAATCTGGATGTTTGGCATCGCTTGTGGGGTCCCACAGGGATCCATACTGGGTCCACATTTTTTAATCTTTATATAATGACATTTTGAATGTGTCACTATTAAAATTATTATTATTTGCAGATGACACCAATATATTCTATTCCTGTGATAATTATAGCAAACTTATTAATGTGGTAAATAGTGAATTAATTAAGCTGAAAACCTGGTTGAATATTAATAATTATCCCTAAATATAAATAAGACTAAAGTCATGTTTTTCGGAAATTATAATGACAATTCTAATTTACCAATAAATATAGATGGTGTCGAAATAGATAAAGTGTCAGAAATCAAATTTTTTTGGGATAACCATTGATAGTAAATTAAGCTGGAAGTCTCATATCACCACATACATAAAAACGTTTACAAGAATGTCTCTATTATGTACAAAGCAAAATATTTTCTGGATCATAATGCATTATGATCAACATGTTTATTAGACCCCATTCCTACCAGGCTGCTCAAGGAAGCCCTACCATTATTTAATTCGATCTTAAATATGATCATCTATCTTTGTTAGTTGGCTATGACCACAGGCTTTTAAGGTGGCAGTAATTAAACCATTACTTAAAAAGCCATCACTTGACCCAGCTATCTTAGCTAATTATAGGCCAATCTCCAACCTTCCTTTTCTCATCAAAAATTCTTGAAAGGGTAGTTGTAAAACAGCTAACTGATCATCTGCAGAGGAATGGTCTATTTGAAGAGTTCAGTCAGGTTTTAGAATTCATCATAGTACAGAAACAGCATTAGTGAAGGTTACAAATGATCTTCTTATGGCCTCGGACAGTGGACTCATCCTCTGTGCTTGTTCTGTTAGACCTCAGTGCTGCTTTTGATACTGTTGACCATAAAATTTTATTACAGAGATTAGAGCATGCCATAGGTATTAAAGGCACTTGCGCTGCGGTGGTTTGAATCATATTTGTCTAATAGATTACAATTTGTTCATGTAAATGGGGAATCTTCTTCACAGACTAAAGTTAATTATGGAGTTCCACAAGGTTCTGTGCTAGGACCATTTTATTCACTTTATACATGCTTCCCTTAGGCAGTATTATTAGACGGTATTGCTTAAATTTTCATTGTTACGCAGATGATACCCAGCTTTATCTATCCATGAAGCCAGAGGACACACACCAATTAGCTAAACTGCAGGATTGTCTTACAGACATAAAGACATGGATGACCTCTAATTTCCTGCTTTTAAACTCAGATAAAACTGAAGTTATTGTACTTGGCCCCACAAATCTTAGAAACATGGTGTCTAACCAGATCCTTACTGTGGATGGCATTACCCTGACCTCTAGTAATACTGTGAGAAATCTTGGAGTCATTTTTGATCAGGATATGTCATTCAAAGCGCATATTAAACAAATATGTAGACTGCTTTTTGCATTTAGCAATATCTCTAAAATCAGAAAGGTCTTGTCTCAGAGTGATGCTGAAAAACTAATTCATGCATTTATTTCCTCTAGGCTGGACTATTGTAATTCATTATTATCAGGTTGTCCTAAAAGTTCCCTAAAAAGCCTTCAGTTAATTCAAAATGCTGCAGCTAGAGTACTGACGGGGACTAGAAGGAGAGAGCATATCTCACCATATTGGCCTCTCTTCATTGGCTTCCTGTTAATTCTAGAATAGAATTTAAAATTCTTCTTCTTACTTATAAGGTTTTGAATAATCAGGTCCCATCTTATCTTAGGGACCTCGTAGTACCATATCACCCCAATAGAGCGCTTCGCTCTCAGACTGCAGGCTTACTTGTAGTTCCTAGGGTTTGTAAGAGTAGAATGGGAGGCAGAGCCTTCAGCTTTCAGGCTCCTCTCCTGTGGAACCAGCTCCCAATTCAGATCAGGGAGACAGACACCCTCTCTACTTTAAGATTAGGCTTAAAACTTTCCTTTTTGCTAAAGCTTATAGTTAGGGCTGGATCAGGTGACCCTGAACCATCCCTTAGTTATGCTGCTATAGACGTAGACTGCTGGGGGGTTCCCATGATGCACTGAGTGTTTCTTTCTCTTTTTGCTCTGTATGCACCACTCTGCATTTAATCATTAGTGATCGATCTCTGCTCCCCTCCACAGCATGTCTTTTTCCTGGTTCTCTCCCTCAGCCCCAACCAGTCCCAGCAGAAGACTGCCCCTCCCTGAGCCTGGTTCTGCTGGAGGTTTCTTCTTCCTGTTAAAAGGGAGTTTTTCCTTCCCACTGTAGCCAAGTGCTTGCTCACAGGGGTCGTTTTGACAGTTGGGGTTTTACATAATTATTGTATGGCCTTGCCTTACAATATAAAGCGCCTTGGGGCAACTGTTTGTTGTGATTTGGCGCTATATAAAAAAATTGATTGATTGATTGATTATATTTATTGTATTGTTCTTTAGTCTCTCCTTATTTAACATACTGTATAGAAATCTGGGGCAACAATTACAAAAGTTTGCTACATCCCCTCTGTATACTCCAAAAGCGTGCAATAAGAATCATCTATAAGGTAGGATATCTTGATTACACAGTCTATTTTTGCAATCCAAATTGTTGAAAATGCCAGATTTGGTTAATTTATACACTGCACAATTATTATATAAAGCCAGTAAAAACTCATTACCTAGTAATATTCTGAGTCTCTTCAGTCAGAGAGAAGGGAGCTATAATTTTAGGGGATGTGGTAACTTTAAAGTCAAGGCAGTGAGAACTACCAGGAAAAGTTTCTGTGTGTCCGTGTGTGGCATTAAGCTGTGAAATAGTTTGGTACCTCAGCTCAAGTGATGTCCAAATATCCATCAATTCAAAAAAGATACAAAGAAATGGTTCTGTTGAAATACATGAATGAGGAGAGAGGTGTGTGATCATTATGTCTTTTTAATTTATTTCTACTTAATTTACCTTTGCTTTTTTGCCTTGTCAGCAATAGAAGGGGTCTCGCTAGGACACACAAACTTTCATAAAATACCTAGAATTATACTGTACATCAATTTAATTATATATATCATAGCCATAATTGTAAATTATATTATTAAAAAGAAAATAATAATAAAATCTTACTATATGTTTGTTAATATAATAGATGTTAACATATTTGCATAATACCTGTTATTGCTGGTGTTGTAACCATGGTCATAAGTATTATTTTTATACATCACGATCCTGTAGTCGAAATGCTAGTGCCAATGGTAATAACTTAGAGAGAGGTGGGAAACATATATATATACATATATACACACATTTATATAAATGTGTACATATATAAATTTATTGATACATAAAAATACTTTTCTTTTTCTTTCCTCCCTGTTTCCCCCACTTACATCACTTACATCATTATCACCAGATCAGGGTCGGCAAGTGGTGGTCTGTTGCTCGAAGGTCTCCCCCTTCTGCCAGCAGACTCCAAAACCTTGTCTTTTAATGCAGAGGAGATTCAGCAAAGGGTGGACCTGTGTCAGGGGGCGACCCCTCTCTGGCAGCAGGTTTACAAAATACTTTGCATCGTTTAATGCACCACACACACAAGACGTATGGGGAAGGAGGGAGGAAAATAAATAAATAAATTAATTAATTAATTAATAAAAAAGTTAAGGTAATAAAATAATAAGATACATGAAACATATTTGTATACATATGTGTATGCATGTGTGTATAGGTGATGTATGTGTGTATTTTGTGTATGTATATCTATCTATCTATCTATATATATATATATATATAGATAGATAGATATATATATATTGAGACAGAACTACCATCAACGCATACAATAATAATTCTTCTAAATAGTCATTCTCTGAATAAATGTGGGGAAAATATTGACATATGAAAATGACTCAAGGAATGACACCAGCAATATCAAAAAAAAAAAAAAAAAAATTGATTGACAATAATAATAATATTATTATTGTCATTATTACTAACTATTATGGTGGGAATTCTTCTTCTTCTTCTTATTATTATTATTATTATTATTATTACAGATATTCATCACTAATATATGACATCAATTACATAATAATAAAAAATGAATATTGGTCACACTCGGTAGTGGTAATAACGTATGGGTGTTTGGGGGTGGGATTAAATAAGCTCTTCTTCTTCCCACCCCTTTTCGGGCTAAATGCATGTGTATGTATGTATGTTTGTACATATGTATTTCCTGTTCCTTTCAACCCAATGTGGGTAAATGTAAATGTGAAAGAAATGCTTATTTTGTAAAGCTCGAAATAAATAATCAATCAATCAATATACGAGGTCTGTGAGAAAAGTATCCAACCTTATTATTTTTTTTAAAACAAAACCATATGGATTTGAATCACGTGTGATTACATCAGCCAAGATTGAACCCTCGTGCGCATGCGTGAGTTTTTTCACGCCTGTCGGTGACGTCATTCGCCTGTGAGCACACCTTGTGGAAGGAGTGGTCCAGCCCCCTCGTCGGATTTTCATTGTCTGAGAAGTTGCTGAGAGACTGGCACTGTGCTTGATCAAAATTTTTTCAAGAACTGTGAGGCACATCCGAGTGGACACCATTCGAGAAATTCAGCTGGTTTTCTGTGAAAAGTTTAACGGCTGATGAGAGATTTTGGATTGTTTCTATCGCTGTAAGGACTTCCCACGGAGCGGGACGTCATGCAGCGCTCCGAGGCGACATCGTCATCCTGTTTCAAGCTGAAAACCTCCAAATTTAAGCCTCTGTTGACCCAGGACATCGTGAGAGAACAGAGAACTTTCAGAAGAGGTCGGAATCAGCAGTTTATCCGGACATTCCACTGTTAAAGGAGATTTTTTTTTAATGAAAGACGTGCAGACGGATTGGCAAGTTGCGACGCAGCCAGCGCAGCGCGCCCGCCACAGGAAAAACACTGCCCCTCCCTGAGCCTGGTTCTGCTGGAGGTTTCTTCCTGTTAAAAGGGAGTTTTTCCTTCCCACTGTCGCCAAGTGCTTGCTCACAGGGGGTCGTTTTGACCGTTGGGGTCTTTCTGTAATTATTGTATGGCCTGTGATTTGTTTGTTGTGATTTGGCGCTATATAAATAAAATTGATTTGATTTGATCTTATATACAGTGATTTGCAGAAGTATTCAGCCTCTTGGTATTTCACACATTTTAATTTGTTTATGGCTTTTCAAATACAAAAGTAAATCAGGCTTCTCAATCTAAAAATTTTGAAAATTATCATCCTTAGATTCAAACTGAAAGTAAATCTCTACAACTTGATATAAATGAATTAAAAATATTAAAGCCAAGATGATGGGTTGCATAAGTAATCAGCCCCTTTTGTATAATACCTGTAAATAATCAGTTTAATTGCCAGTTTTCTTCAGACAATGTCTTGAACTTTATTTCCATCAGTTATGTAGAAATACAAACAGTATGGCACTCTGTGGTAAATCTGTGTGGAGTAGACAGTTCTGAAAAACTGAGTGACTGTGCAAGAAGCAGAAGAGTGAGGAAAGCCACCAATACACCCAGAAGAAGTTACAGGCTTCTGTTGCTGTGTTTGGAGAAATTGTGCACAGTGCACGTTTTGCATTTTCTATCTCCAGTTATACAGCTTCATGATGAAGTGGTACAGAGGAGGATTTCTTTCACCAAAACATTAAATCTAGGCTTACATATCACATGTACCTTCTGGCAAATTGTAGCTGAACTTTCAGGTCTTCTTCTTAATAAAATCCTACCATGCACATTTACTTCAATGATGCATTATTATTGTTAAAACCTGCCAGAAAATTGTGTTATTATATTGGTGCACAATATATTGTGGCTACACTGTGGCATTCCATATGGCTCGGTAGATCTCGATACATTGTCAACTTTAAAAGTAGATCTCAGTTCAAAAAAGATTGGGCACCCCGATTTACAAGTATGATACCAAAGGGGTTGGTTACTTATGCAACTCATCATCTTGGCGTTTATATTTTTAATTCATTTATATCAAGCTGTACAGACTTACTTTCAGTTTGAGTCTAAGGAAGATAAATTTAGAAATTTTATATTGAGATGTCTGATTTACTTTTGTATTTGAAATGGCATAAACAAATTAAAATGCGTGAAATACCAAGGGGCTGTATACTTTTGCAAGCCACTGTATATTACTCTGGAACAAAGATAAGAGGACAAACAATGTTGTAAAGGACAATAAACAGGACGTTGAAGTGCAGACTTCACTTTCCCCCCGAACGACATGATCAGGAAGCGATTGCAGCTCACAGCAACTCCCACTGAAAATAACGGAGATACGACCTGAGCTTCTGGCATTTTTACATAAAACAAATGTAATAACATCTAAAAACCCAGTTAATATATCCAGGAGAGTTTTAGGCACAATATACAGAATGTAGTGTAAGGTGTTAGAATAAAAGAGAAAGTAATAGAATAATCCAGAACTCAGTAGACAGTTTAGAGGTCCTTGTACATTGGTAAACATGTTTTCACTGTCCCTAAGACTAGTTAGAAAGAAGCCTGTAGAAGGTTTTGGAATGTGAATTCTAGAAATTCATGCTACTTGCCAATATTTCTGGTAAAACCTGGACCTTTCTGGGCTTTTCTGGAATGTTCTGTACTAGAATGTTCTAGCAGGAACACCACCCAGAGGGTAGCTATATAAAGAGCTTCCAGCCTTGGGGAGAGACTATTCACTACCTTTTCACAACACTTTGGAGCAAGAGACTTTGTACCCCAAGGACCGTAAGGAGGCATTATTCTTTGTACATTCTTTAGGATATTTATTTGGAGAGAAGATTTAAGGACTGCAAAAACCGTAAGTAGGACTATAAGCAGTTATTCAAGTCAACCTGCCTACAGATTATTGTGGATCATTTATGTGATATCAGAACATTCAACTCTCCTTGAGAACATTTGATCAAGTAACCCTGTTATTACATATCATCAATAAACATCTTCAATTTGTCACAAGGACTTTGTCATCCTTCATTGGCTTCGGCCACTACACAAAGAGTTTTATATTGCGATGTTAATGCTGTTGTCCAGTGGTGGGCACAGTTCCGCTAATCCGCTAACCGATAATTATTGAAGCTAATGTTTTCATTATTTGATTAGCTTTTCAGATAACTTTGAAAACCATCAGTGGACTAATTATCTTCCGATAAATTTTGGTCCAATAAATTTTAGACCGCTAACCTATTTTTGCAGGCGTGGTGAACAAAGCTTAACAGTTACATTTATGAAGTCTAAAATCAAAGATGTGAGTACCAACCTGTTAAATGTTTTGTAATAGATGCACAGCTCTATCCTCTGCAAACAGAGGAAGCTGGTTCCAGGAAAAACCGCTCTATCCTCTGCAGACAAAGGAGAACTGGTCACAAAAGAAAAGCTAATTTCTTTTGACCCCATACTAGATTGCTGGCAATATCATCCAAGTAATCCAGAGGCATACAGGATGAACTTATGGTTAAAATTTTAACCAGACTAATTTCGGACAAGTTATTTAAAGTAAAGTCACGTCTGAAGTTTTATAAAGTGAAAGTATCAGATATATGTTTTAGTTTTAAAGTAATACACTAATTTTTAAGGTTTTAGTGTTGACATTGTGTCTCCACAAAGTGCATTATGGGTAACCTCAGTACATTCATGACAGAAATGCATTTGAGACGCTCTGATCAGGTTCCACATGGACAACAGCATTAAACTCTGTATATTGTGCCTAAAACCCTCGTGAATATATTCTCTGGGTTTATAGATGTTGTTATTGTGTTTGTTTTATGTAAAAATGCCAGAAGAAGCTCAGGTTGCTTCTCCATTATTTTCAATTGGAATCATTGTGAGCTGCAACGCTTCATGTTCTTTAATGTCTTACTTTTGTCAAACACTAACTGTCCTGTTGTGTGGGCCGCTGAAGAGGAGGTACTGCTGGCCCACCACCACCAGAGGGCGCCCTGTCTGGAGTGCGGGCTCCAGGCACCAGAGGGCGCTGCCGCCTTACAGGAGCAGCCGGGGTGACAGCTGTCACTTATCACCTACAACAGCTGTCACCAATCATCTGATCTGCAGTGGTATATCAGCAGGACGACATCTCCACCTCTTTGCCGAGATATCGCTCTACCTAGAAGGTAACGTACTCAGCTGACTGTGTTTTTGACAGTAACCCTTTATTACTTTTGTGTGTTGAATAGCAGACATTCTTCCAACGAGAGGTGGAGGTGGTTTTCTCTCCATACGGATTGCTGGGTGCGAACGCACCCACATTTAACTGTTTTTGTTCCTCGCCAGCAGTACCAGATCCGACACGCGGAGGCAGTGGCCACCTGGGAGTTCGGGACTTGGCGGCTCCGGTATTCCCGGGGTTCGGTGGCGGAGGAAATCGTGTGGTTCCGGTTCTACTTTGGACAGACGTCTCTTATCTTCGAGCCTGCCCACGTGACACATTCTTGTGAATTGACCTCTTTGTCTATTGTTGTGATCCGTTGTGTTTGTTGTGCCTATTCACAACAGTAAAGTGTTGTTATTTGACTTCCTCCACTGTCCGTTCATTTGCGCCCCGTTGTGGGTCCGTGTTCCTACACTTTCACAACACTGTCCTATTTGTTTCAGAGTAATATGAGGGCTGTCCGTAAAGTATAGGTCCTTTTTATTTTTTTCAAAAACTATATGGATTTCATTCATATGTTTTTACGTCAGACATGCTTGAACCCTCGTGCGCATGCGTGAGTTTTTCCACGCCTGTCGGTGACGTCATTTGCCTGTGAGCACTCCTTGTGGGAGGAGTCGTCCAGCCCCTCGTCGGAATTCCTTTGTCTGAGAAGCTGCTGAGAGACTGGCGCGTTGTTTGATCAAAATTTTTTCTAAACCTGTGAGACACATTGAAGTGGACACGGTTCGAAAAATTAAGCTGGTCTTCAGTGAAAATTTTAACAGCTGATGAGAGATTTTGAGGTGATTCTGTCGCTTTAAGGACTTCCCACGGTGTGAGACGTCGCGCAGCGCTCTCAGACGCCGTCATCAGCCTGTTTCAAGCTTAAAACCTCCACATTTCAGGCTCTATTGATCCAGGACGTCGTGAGAGAACAGAGAAGTTTCAGAAGAAGTCGGTTTCAGCATTTTATCCGGATATTCCACTGTTAAAGGAGATTTTTTTAATGAAAGACGTGCGGGCGGATTGCAGCGTCGGCTCGCAGCCACCGCGACGCTCCGCCACAGGAAAAACACCTCTGTTGGAAGCCTTAAGGACAAGTTGGAACATCTCCAGCTGATAAACAATTTCTCATATACTCACTCCACTGAAAGCCATCAAAAGCCGCCTGGATTTTACAAATGGTTATCAACATGGAGGTGTTTTTCCTGTGCCGCCGCACCGCGTCGGCTGCGTCCCGACGCGCGGACCCGTCTGCACGTCTTTCATTAAAAAAATCTCCTTTAACAGTGGAATATCCGGATAAAATGCTGAAACCGACTTCTTCTGAAACTTCTCTGTTCTCTCACGACGTCCTGGATCAATAGAGCCTGAAATGTGGAGGTTTTCAGCTTGAAACAGGCTGACGACGGCGCCTGAGAGCGCTGTGCGACGTCTCGCACCGTGAAAAGTCCTTAAAGCGACAGAATCACCTCAAAATCTCTCATCAGCTGTTAAAATTTTCACTGAAAACCAGCTTAATTTTTCGAACCGTGTCCACTTCGATGTGTCTCACAGGTTTAGAAAAAATTTTGATCAAACAAAGCGCCAGTCTCTCAGCAACTTCTCAGACAAAGGAATTCCGACGAGAGGCTGGACGACTCCTCCCACAAGGAGTGCTCACAGGCGAATGACGTCACCGACAGGCGTGGAAAAACTCACGCATGCGCACGAGGGTTCAAGCATGTCTGACGTAAAAACATATGAATGAAATCCATATAGTTTTTGAAAAAAATAAAAAGCACCTATACTTTACGGACAGCCCTTGTATATATAAGATGTCTGAAATTCGGTTTGTGTTTATTAAATTCCACGCATCTTAAACGTAGCTGACACGGATGGATTATTTATTTGGAATAATATATGATCCATTTGAAAACTGGCATCTACTGGCCAGTAGTGTGTGTGTGTGTGTGTGTGTGTGTGTGTGTGTGTGTGTGTGTGTGTGTGTGTGTGTGTGTGTGTGTGTATGGGGGGGGGGGGGTGCTGGCAGGTACTCAGCTCACTGAACAGGCTCATTTATATAACAAAGGGAGGAGGTTTGTGGCACGCTAAACTTTGGGGGGGATTTTCACTGCAGACTAAATTCTAAAATTTACCAGTAATAAAATTTTAAAGATAACTGAAGTTTTAAGAGTAGCTGTAATAAATATTTAAGAAACTTAAAGTTTATGAGCAACTTCACCTGTTATTCCTCAAGCACATTATAAACATTGACACGATGGAGTATGATGCTGAAGAATTCAGAAAGATACGACTGGAATGTTCTGATGACCATTTACAGTTGGTGATGAAAGACTTGGGTGTTAACTTTTTTGTTAAAGTCACAACAAGAAGCTGCACTGAAAGAGATCATTCTGGGACAAAGAGACACATTCTGTGTGTTGTCAATCCAACAGGAGCGGCACGCTGAGCAGGGTGTGATGAGCCGTGGGGCCACCAGCTTGGAGTGGTCATCCGACCTACTCCATTCAGTGCTGTTTGCCAGCGCACTGAATCCATCGGAACTCTCTGAATGCTAAACTGATTTTCCCACAGGTTTTTTTTCCTACAAACGTCGTACATGTAGTGATGATACAGGACAAATGGTTCAGCATATTTTAATATTCATAGTGGGATTAACAGCCAGAGAATACTCTGATATAGTCTATAGACACTAGAAAAAACTAAGAAGCAAATAAATTAATACACAGTTACACAAATTGACTAGACTGACTTTCTGGAATAATGTTCAGATTATCACAAATTTGTACATTACGTATTTAACACACACACAATAAGTTATATTTCTATATAGTAAAACATAATAGAAGTTATATATCACAGAAAATGAAAAAAAAATATATTAATCAAAGTATAAACATAATTTATATATATATATATATATATATATATATATATATATATATATATATATATATATATATACACACACACACACACAGTGGGGTAAAAAAGTATTTAGTCAGCCCCTGATTGTGCAAGTTCTCCTACTTAGAAAGATGAGAGAGGTCTGTAATTTTCATCATAGGTACACTTCAACTATGAGAGACAAAATGAGAAAAAAAAATCCAGAAAATCACATTGTAGGATTTTTAAAGAATTTCTTTGTAAATATGGTGGAAAATAAGTATTTGGTCATCCACAAAGAAACACGACTTTTGGCTCTCACAGACCTGTAACTTCTTCTTTAAGAAGTTTTTTTGTCCTCCACCTGTTACCTGTATTAATGGCACCTGTTTGAACTCGTTATCTGTATAAAAGACACCTGTCCACAGCCTCAAACAGTCAGACTCCAAACTCAACCATGGCCAAGACCAAGGAGCTGTTGAAGGACACCAGGAAGAACATTGGAGATGTGCACCAGGCTGGGAAGAGTGAATCTACAATAGTCAAGCGGGTTGGTGTGAATAAATCAACTGTGGGAGCAATTGTAAAGGTCCAGACCCACTGGGGAGAGGATTAATTGCGCATGAATTGAGTATCCAAATGTTGGGTGTTCATTGTCAGCTGCAACAAAAGTGGCCAAAAATGACAGATGTCTCAGTATGAATTACAGATATATTAATAATGTACAGCGAATATATGACAAACAGTCACGGATGTATAATGCATGTGTTGAGCAAACGGATCAGACACATTGCGATTATCACGGCGGTATTACAGATGTATTGACAATACATTGAACACGTGTTGCGTGTGCATGGCATCTGCATTGCGGTCATAACTGAAGTGCACTCGGGCCTTTCAGCATCACTATTCACACCAACACCACAGGCTCTGGAGCATTTGCTGGCGAGCCCGCCCCCTGTGATAAACTCATCGCCCCTTAATTTTTTTTTTTTTCTGGCGCCGGGTCTGACAAAACGGAAGCAAATGCCCACAAGCGGAAAAAAGTTTTTGTGTCTCCAAAGTGTGTGAGTGAGTGAGTGAGCGAGAGAGAGAGAGAGAGAGAGAGAGAGGGGTAATGTGTAACCACTGCTAGGATTCACACAGCAGCAAATTAAGGAGCTGAAGTCCGTAGCTGTTGCATTTAAAGATTAACAAAAGTAAAGCACAGTTAATTAAGATAAAACAAACGATTCCAACCTTGTATCAGTAGAAGAGCGGAGAGAAGTCCAGGCGCCGAGGAGTCAGTCCATTCACAGGGGCGGGAGCGGCCGCCTGCTCTTCCTGCAATCTGATTGGCCACCCTGTATGCTTCTCCACTGTCACTGGCTGTTGGTCATGTCAATCATTGTGCTTGATGTAAGTCTCCGTTGTGTGATCAAACGGAAACAAAACTGAAACCTAGAATAAGACTGCGCCGTGTATGAAACACTACGGAACTTTTATTTTGACACAAATTCAGGAAGTGGCTCTGCAGCTGCGCCGATTAAATGCTGTAGCTTCACCAATCACGGACTTTCCTCGTGTTGACAGCAGCACGCGGTTCGAGAACACTGTATATTTCCATAATCTCTATAAATATGGGAAGGCCGGCCCACGCACGTCTAAATGTGCAGCGGCCCACCGGGCAAATGCCCAAAATCACAGATTATCAGTCCGAGCCTGTCTGCCATGGTACTTTGGGTTTACGTGGAGTGTTTGTTATGCATTCCCAAATTGTCCGCAAATCAGATGCAAAGTTGACATAATACAACGGCTTTATTCATGGCCGCTCTGTATGCAGTTGCTACATCTTATTTTAGTTCATGATGTGGACATGATAGGCATGCTATATATCCGTTTTACACACTGTCCCAGTTGCAATACCCCGTCAGTTGCGGATATCAGTGGATATACAGCACATAGACTGAGTATGTATTGAGTATATAAGTAATCTTCAAAAAACCCTGGCAACGGAAAAACGTGCCTCCGTGAATAATTACGGACATGTGCGGTTGTCGGCCGACTCATATGAGCATGTTTCACGGATATTGCAGACGTTTAGCGAAGATGAACCAAATCTGTGTGCAATTCATATGCAAATCATCCTACATGCCAGTGGGACCGGGCCTTTAAAAAATGAAAGACATACAAGACCACTGATAATCTCCCTCGATCTGGGGCTCCACACAAGATGTCATCCGTGGGGTCAAAATGATCATGAGAACGGTGAACAAAAATCCCAGAACTACACGGAGGGACCTGATGACTGACTTACAGAGAGCTGGGACCAAAGTAACAAAGGCTACACACTACGCAGAGAGGGACTCAAATCCTGCAGTGCCAGGCGTGTCCCCCTGCTTAAGCCAGTATGTGTCCAGGCCTGTCTGAAGTTTGCCAGAGAGCATATGGATGATCCAGAAGAGGATTGGGAGAATATCATGTGGTCAGATGAAACCAAAATAGAACTTTATGGTAAAAACCCAACTAGTCATGTTTGGAGGAAGAAGAACGCTGAGTTGCATTCCAAGAACACCATATCTACTGTGTAGCATGGGGGTGGAAACATCATGCTTTTTTTCTGCAAAGCGGACAGGACGACTCATCCGTGTTAAGAGAAGAATAAACGGGGCCATGTACCATGAGATTTTAAGCCAAAACCTCTTTCCATCAGTGAGAGCATTGAAGATGTAACGTTGCTGGGTCTTCCAGCATGACAATGATCCCAAACACACCGCTTGGGCAACGAAGGAGTGGCTCCGTAAAAAGCATGTCAAGGTCCTGGAGTGGCCAAGCCAGTCTCCAGACCTCAACCCCATAGAAAAATGGTGGAGGGAGTTGAAAGTCCATGTTGTCCAGTGACAGCCCCAAAACATCCCTGCTCTAGAGGATATCTGCATGGAGGAATGGACCAAAATACCAGCTACAGTGTGTGCAAACCTGGTGAAGACTTACAGGAAACATTTGACGTCTGTCATTGCCAACAAAGATTATGTTACAAAGTACTGAGTTGAACTTTTGTTATTGACCAAATACTTATTTTCCACCATAATGTCAGGGCCTGATGGTTTTTCTGGTCTGTTGCGGGGTTTTTTGGTTTGTTTCTATTCTCTGCTTGCTTTTGTATTCTTTTTCTGCTCGTGTGGGATGTTGGTGTTGGGGTCTGTCTGTGTCTCTCTCTCTCTCTCTCTCTCTCTCTCTGGCCATGTCCCACTTCTGGGTCTTGCTTTGCACAGATCACCTGTCGGTGATCTGCTGATTGTCATCTGGGGCTTTATTAGCTCACCGGTTGTGTTGCGGGTTTGCCAGTTTGTTGCACCTTGTGTCATCATCCCAGCCTTCATGTTTGTATTTTCCAGTTTTGCCTGCTTCTGTGTTATCTCGACCACCTGCCTGTTTCCGCCGATTCTGACTAGCCTGATGATCAAATCAAATCAAATCAATTTAATTTATATAGCGCCAAATCACAACAAACAGTTGCCCCAAGGCGGTTCATATTGCAAGGCAAAAGCCATACAATAATCACAGAAAAACCCCAACGGTCAAAACGACCCCCTATGAGCAAGCACTTGGCAACAGTGGGAAGGAAAAACTCCCTTTTAACAGGAAGAAACCTCCAGCAGAACCAGGCTCAGGGAGGGGCAGTCTTCTGCTGGGACTGGTTGGGGCTGAGGGAGAGAACCAGGAAAAAGACATGCTGTGGAGGGGAGCAGAGATCAATCACTAATGATTAAATGCAGAGTGGTGCATACAGAGCAAAAAGAGGTGAACAGAAAGAAACAGTGCATCATGGGAACCCCCCAGCAGTCTAAGTCTATAGCAGCATAACTAAGGGATGGTTCAGGGTCACCTGATCCAACCCTAACTATAAGCTTTAGCAAAAAGGAAAGTTTTAAGCCTAATCTTAAAAGTAGAGAGGGTGTCTGTCTCCCTGATCTGAATTGGGAGCTGGTTCCACAGGAGAGGAGCCTGAAAGCTGAAGGCTCTGCCTCCCATTCTACTCTTACAAACCCTAGGAACTACAAGTAAGCCTGCAGTCTGAGAGCGAAACGCTCTATTGGGGTGATATGGTACTACGAGGTCCCTAAGATAAGATGGGACCTGATTATTCAAAACCTTATAAGTAAGAAGAAGAATTTTAAATTCTATTCTAGAATTAACAGGAAGCCAATGAAGAGAGGCCAATATGGGTGAGATATGCTCTCTCCTTCTAGTCCCCGTCAGTACTCTAGCTGCAGCATTTTGAATTAACTGAAGGCTTTTTAGGGAACTTTTAGGACAACCTGATAATAATGAATTACAATAGTCCAGCCTAGAGGAAATAAATGCATGAATTAGTTTTTCAGCATCACTCTGAGACAAGACCTTTCTAATTTTAAAGATATTGCGTAAATGCAAAAAAGCAGTCCTACATATTTGTTTAATATGCGCTTTGAATGACATATCCTGATCAAAAATGACTCCAAGATTTCTCACAGTATTACTAGAGGTCAGGGTAATGCCATCCAGAGTAAGGATCTGATTAGACACCATGTTTCTAAGATTTGTGGGGCCAAGTACAATAACTTCAGTTTTATCTGAGTTTAAAAGCAGGAAATTAGAGGTCATCCATGTCTTTATGTCTGTAAGACAATCCTGCAGTTTAGCTAATTGGTGTGTGTCCTCTGGCTTCATGGATAGATAAAGCTGAGTATCATCTGCGTAACAATGAAAATTTAAGCAATACCGTCTAATAATACTGCCTAAGGGAAGCATGTATAAAGTGAATAAAATTGGTCCTAGCACAGAACCTTGTGGAACTCCATAATTAACTTTAGTCTGTGAAGAAGATTCCCCATTTACATGAACAAATTGTAATCTATTAGACAAATATGATTCAAACCACCGCAGCGCAGTGCCTTTAATACCTATGGCATGCTCTAATCTCTGTAATAAAATTTTATGGTCAACAGTATCAAAAGCAGCACTGAGGTCTAACAGAACAAGCACAGAGATGAGTCCACTGTCCGAGGCCATAAGAAGATCATTTGTAACCTTCACTAATGCTGTTTCTGTACTATGATGAATTCTAAAACCTGACTGAAACTCTTCAAATAGACCATTCCTCTGCAGATGATCAGTTAACTGTTTTACAACTACCCTTTCAAGAATTTTTGAGAGAAAAGGAAGGTTGGAGATTGGCCTATAATTAGCTAAGATAGCTGGGTCAAGTGATGGCTTTTTAAGTAATGGTTTAATTACTGCCACCTTAAAAGCCTGTGGTACATAGCCAACTAATAAAGATAGATTGATCATATTTAAGATCGAAGCATTAATTAATGGTAGGGCTTCCTTGAGCAGCCTGGTAGGAATGGGGTCTAATAAACATGTTGATGGTTTGGATGAAGTAACTAATCAATCAATCAATCAATTTTTTTTTTATATAGCGCCACATCACAACAAACAGTTGCCCCAAGGCGCTTTATATTGTAAGGCAAGGCCATACAATAATTATGTAAAACCCCAACGGTCAAAACGACCCCCTGTGAGCAAGCACTTGGCTACAGTGGGAAGGAAAAACTCCCTTTTAACAGGAAGAAACCTCCAGCAGAACCAGGCTCAGGGAGGGGCAGTCTTCTGCTGGGACTGGTTGGGGCTGAGGGAGAGAACCAGGAAAAAGACATGCTGTGGAGGGGAGCAGAGATCGATCACTAATGATTAAATGCAGAGTGGTGCATACAGAGCATGAAAATAACTCAGACAGAACAATCGGAGAGAAAGAGTCTAACCAAATACCGGCATCACTGAAAGCAGCCAAAGATAACGATACGTCTTTGGGATGGTTATGAGTAATTTTTTCTCTAATAGTTAAAATTTTGTTAGCAAAGAAAGTCATGAAGTCATTACTAGTTAAAGTTAATGGAATACTCAGCTCAATAGAGCTCTGACTCTTTGTCAACCTGGCTACAGTACTGAAAAGAAACCTGGGGTTGTTCTTATTTTCTTCAATTAGTGATGAGTAGAAAGATGTCCTAGCTTTACGGAGGGCTTTTTTATAGAGCAACAGACTCTTTTTCCAGGCTAAGTGAAGATCTTCTAAATTAGTGAGACGCCATTTCCTCTCCAACTTACGGGTTATCTGCTTTAAGCTACGAGTTTGTGAGTTATACCACGGAGTCAGGCACTTCTGATTTAAAGCTCTCTTTTTCAGAGGAGCTACAGCATCCAAAGTTGTCTTCAATGAGGATGTAAAACTATTAACGAGATACTCTATCTCACTTACAGAGTTTAGGTAGCTACTCTGCACTGTGTTGGTATATGGCATTAGAGAACATAAAGAAGGAATCATATCCTTAAACCTAGTTACAGCGCTTTCTGAAAGACTTCTAGTGTAATGAAACTTATTCCCCACTGCTGGGTAGTCCATCAGAGTAAATGTAAATGTTATTAAGAAATGATCAGACAGAAGGGAGTTTTCAGGGAATACTGTTAAGTTTTCTATTTCCATACCATAAGTCAGAACAAGATCTAAGATATGATTAAAGTGGTGGGTGGACTCATTTACATTTTGAGCAAAGCCAATAGAGTCTAATAATAGATTAAATGCAGTGTTGAGGCTGTCATTCTCAGCATCTGTGTGGATGTTAAAATCGCCCACTATAATTATCTTATCTGAGCTAAGCACTAAGTCAGACAAAAGGTCTGAAAATTCACAGAGAAACTCACAGTAACGACCAGGTGGACGATAGATAATAACAAATATGAAATAAATGATCCTGGTACTTATGCTGTGTTTTCTGGACTGCCTTTCTGTGTACCGACCCTTGCTTGCCTTCTCATTAAAGCCTGTGTTCAACTGCAGCCCGGACTCTGTGCCTTGCATTTGCCTCCAACCACACCTTCCTGTCAGAACAAACTGGCCACCAATGGAGGTAGCAGGCTCAGATCCGTTTCACCTGGCGGTACGCCACCACAGCCTGCAGCTAGCACAGCAACAGGATAAGCTTGACACTCTAAACACCGGTTTCACCGAACTCGTCACCCGTCAAGAAAACTTTATGACCTCGATCCAGATGAGTCAACTGATGTCCCGGCTCAATCTCCAGGCTAAGTCAGATGCAGCTACCGCTCTTCCAAGCATATCACCAGGGCTGCCAGCACCCACACCTGCTTCCATACCACCACCAGTCATCTGTAACCAGTTGTCACGTCCCGAACGCTTTTCGGGGGACTCTGGAGACATCAGACCTTTTATTACCCAGTGCGAACTTCACTTTGAGCTTATGGCTCCCATGTTTCCATCAGACAGAACCAAGATCGCTTACATCATCACTCACCTGTCCGGTCGAGCAGCTGCCTGGGCTACGGCAGAGTGGGGATGACAATCTCCTGCCTGTGCTTCACTCCCGGCATTCACGAAAGCACTTGAACAAGTATTCCAACACACGGCCCCGGGACGTGAAGCAGCTCAGTCCCTTTTGAAATTGAAGCAAGGCAGCCGCCGGGTCGCTGATTACGCAGTTGATTTCCACATCCTGGCTGCTAAGAGCGAATGGAACCCGGCGGCACTCCACAATGTGTTTTTCCAGGGGCTGTCAGCTGAGATTCAGGACCAGTTGGTGGCCGTAGATCTGCCTGAACAACTCGATGACCTCATAGCACTTGCCATCTCCACGGACCGACGCCTGCAAGACCGTTCACGGCGTGGAAACCGATATCCAGACCACCAGTTCCACACACCTCCTGGCCGCTCCGCCTATTCCACCCAGGGCTGACCAGAGCCATACCAACCGAGCACCGAGGAACCAATGCAGCTAGGGCCCATGCGCCTAACCACAACCGAGTGACAGCGCCGCCAAGTGGGCGGTCTCTGCTTCTATTGTGGACATGCTGGACATCAAATAGCAGATTGTCAGGCCAGGGGTGCCACTGTGCGGTCAAGAGCGGATTTGCGGGTGAGTCAACATTCGATTGTCCCTGTTTCATCTCAGAAAATAATTCCAGCCAAATTAACGTCTGTCCACACATCCATTACTGTTTCAGCCTTCATTGATTCTGGTTCAGATGCCAACCTAATTCTGTCCTCTCTTGCCAGGAACCTCCACCTGAAAATATTTAAGATCTCGCGCCCTCTGGTGGTACGTGCGGTGGACGGTCACGTCCTGGGACAGATCACACATCGCACACAGTCTGTCAAATTATTAATGTCTCACACGCATTCAGAATCAATCAGTTTCCATGTGTTGGATAATATGACTCACTCGCTAATCTTGGGACACCCCTGGCTACAATGACATGGCCCAAATTTCGATTGGGTTAAGGGTGAAATCACGTCATGGAACCCAACCTGTAATTATTCATGTTTATCATGACCCAAGTCTGCGCTGGCGGGTATGAATCCGGACCTCACCAGGGTTCCTGAATGCTATCACGACCTAGCCGTCATATTCAGTAAATCTAAGGCCAAATCATTACCTCCTCATCACAATTATGATTGTGCCATCGAGCTTCTCCCGGGAGCTAGTCCGCCCCGAGGAAAGCTCTATTCTCTGTCGGCACCTGAACACCTCGCGATGACTGAATACATACGGGAGTCCCTAGAAGCAGGGTTAATTCGTCCATCATCCTCACCAGCTGGGGCAGGATTTTTTTTCGTCGAGAAGAAAGATAAGATGCTACACCCTTGTATTGATTATCATGGTCTTAATGACGTCATGGTGAAAAACCGTTATCCGCTACCTCTGATTTCATCAGCATTTGAATTATTGGAGGGAGCCACAGTCTTTACAAAACTCGATTTGCATAACACATATCATCTGGTTAGAATCAGACAAGGGGACGAGTGGAAGACGGCATTTAACACTCTGTCCGGACATTACGAATATTTGGTTATGCCTTTCGGCCTCACAAATGCACCAGCTGTCTTCCAAAATTTAGTCAACGATGTGCTATGGGAATTCCTCAACAAATTTGTCTTCGTGTATTTAGATGACATCCTCATATTTTCTCCAGATTTGACTACTCACAAGTGTCATGTCTGTTCTGTTTTACAGACCCTCCGGCAAAATGAGCTTTATGTGAAAGCAGAAAAGTGCGAATTCCATAAATCCACCGTATCCTTTTAAGGCTTTGTGATTTTGAAAGGGGAAATAAAAATGGATCCTGTAAAAGTAGCGGCAGTGCGGGATTGGCCCACACCTGTATCTCGTAAGGAAGTCCAACAGTTCTTAGGGTTCGCCAACTTTTACCGAAAATTTATTTGGTAAACTCAGGGCTGTGGCGGCGCCATTGCACGCGGTCACCTCATCTCTCCAGACCTTCGCTTGGACCCAGGAATGTGAGGAGGCGTTCGGAGCCTTAAAGGATCGCTTTTCCGCGGCCCCGGTGCTACTCCTTCCTGACCCGGCTCAGCAGTTCATGGTTGAAGTCAATGCTTCCAATGTTGGGGTGGGAGCGGTTCTTTCCCAGAGGAGTTCCTCTGATGGAAGACTGCACCCATGTGCCTTCCTGTCCAAAAGGTTGTCTTCCCGCAGAACGGAACTACAGCATTGGCGGCCGCGAACTGTTAGCAGTTAAAGTGGCCTTGGAGGAGTGGCAGCACTGGTTGGAGGGGGCACAGTTACCTTTCGTAGTTTATACCAATCACAAAAACTTAGAATATTTACGTTCGGCTAAACGCCTCAATTCCCGCCAAGCAAGGTGGGCGATTTTCTTCAGTTGGTTTAATTTCGTATTGTCCTACCACCAGGTTCAAAGAATGGTAAACCCGATGCCTTGTCTCGACAGGGGGACCTAGGTGACACATCCTCCGACCCTGGTACTATTCTGCCTGCATCCTGTTTCATGTCCGCTGTTACCTGGGACATAGAATCGAAGGTCAAATCAGCTTTAAGTAAGGATCTGGCCCCCGCCAATTGTCCACCTGACTGCCTATACCTTCCCATGGTGCTCAGAGGGGAAGTAATACGATGGTGCCATGATAGCCAACTGTTCTGCCATCCCGGAATCAAGAAAACAATATCAGTAGTAAAACAGCGGTTCTGGTGGGTGGGTCTTTCTGCGGACGTTGCGGAGTATGTTAATGTTTGTCAAATCTGCGCCACACAGAAGTCATCTAACCATCCACCTGCGGGTACCTTATTTCCCCTCCCAGTTCCAAAATGCCCGTGGTCGCACATTTCGTTGGATTTTGTAACTGGTCTTCCGTCCTCTAAGGGTAACACGGTCGTACTAACGGTAGTCGATCGCATGTCATTAATGGTTCATTTCATTCCTCTGCCGTCTCCTCAGGGGTCATGTCAAGTCTTACCTCGGGCTACCATCCACAAGCCAATGGGCAAACAGAACGGTTAAACCAAGAGTTAGTAAATGGTCTCCATATTCTCGCTACCCGGTATCGTGGACTTCCCAACTCCCTTGGATCGAGTTTGCTCACAATAGTTTGCCTTCGCATCCACCGGCTTCTCCCCTTTTCATGTAGTGTTCGGTCACCAGCCTTCGATTTTTCCCGCGGTTACCCACAACTCGTCTGTTCCCTCGGCGCTCAGTCTCATCATCCGTTGCCAACGAACCTGGGAGCAGGCTAGGCGCGCTTTGTTGCGTTCTGCTGCAATTTACAAGGCCACTGCTGATCGGAGGCAGTCAGCCGTGCCTCCGTACACCTCCGGGCAAAAAGTCTGGCTGTCCACGCGCCACTTGACCCTACAGGGCTCTCCTAGGAAGCTGACTTCCCAGTTCGTTGGTCCCTTTCCGGTTTCCAAGGTCGTCAATCCGGTTGCCATTCGTCTCCGCCTTCTCTGTTCTATGCGTGTCCACCCCACTTTTCATGTTAGTCAGGTCAAGCCGGTCCGGTTTAGTGCTCTGTGCCCTCCTGCCATTCCCCCGCCTCCCGCCCGGTATGTGGATGGTGGTCCTGTCTATACTGTGCGCCGGCTCTTGGCTTCTCGCCGTTGTGGGCGCGGCTTCCAGTATTTGGCCGATTGGGAGGGTTATGGCCCCGAGGAGCGGTCCTGGGTTCCCTCCCGGTTTGTGTTGGACCCTGGGCTCGTTCGGGACGTTCATGATGCTCACCCTGCCTCTCCTGGGCCATCGGGGGTCGGCCGTGGCGGTATTGTCAGGCCCTGACGGTTTTTCTGGTCTGTTGCAGGGTTTTTTGGTTTGTTTCTATTCTCTGCTTGCTTTTGTATTATTTTTCTGCTCGTGTGGGATGTTGGTGTTGGGGTCTGTGTGTGTCTCTCTCTCTCTGGCCATGCCCCACTTCTGGGTCTTGCTTTGCACACCTGTCGGTGATCTGCTGATTGTCATCTGGGGCTTTATTAGCTCACTGGTTGTGTTGCAGGTTTGCCAGTTTGTTGCGCCTTGTGCCATCATCCCAGCCTTCGTGTTTGTATTTTCCAGTTTTGCCTGCTTCTGTGTTATCTCGACCACCTGCCTGTTTCCGCCGACTCTGACTAGCCTGATGATCCTGGTACTTCTGCTGTGTTTTCTGGACTGCCTTTCTGTGTACCGACCCTTGCTTGCCTTCTCATTAAAGCCTGTGTTCAACTGCAGCCCGGACTCTGTGCCTTGCATTTGCCTCTAACCACACCTTCCTGTCACATAATTT
This sequence comes from Thalassophryne amazonica, assembly GCF_902500255.1. Classification (NCBI taxonomy): domain Eukaryota; kingdom Metazoa; phylum Chordata; class Actinopteri; order Batrachoidiformes; family Batrachoididae; genus Thalassophryne; species Thalassophryne amazonica. Next base: position 271,824 of record NW_022986258.1, on the reverse strand, counting down.
ACAAATAAATTCTTTACAAATCCTACAGTGTGATTTCCTGGATTTTTTTTTTCCTCATTTTATCTCTCATAGTTGAAGTGTACCTATGATGAAAATTACAGACATCTAATCTTTCTAAGTAGGAGAACTTGAACAATCAGGGACTGACTAAATACTTTTTTACCCCACTGTGTGTATATATATATATATATATATATATATATATATATATATATATATATATATATATATATACAGTATATATCACATAGAATATCAGCATACTTCATATCAGGTCAGAGTTCCAAGGCTGTACAAAGCAGAGAGAGAATAAAATGTAATGTAAATGTAAATTGTCAAATTAACATAAAAACATGACGTCCTGCCCCAAACCATATTTACACACATACAAACCTGCTCGTGAAAGTTTTCCAGCTAAAAGCCCTGTTTGGCTTCTTTCGCCTGCTCCCTTTCTGCAGGTCAAGAGGTGAGTTTGGCAACGTGATGCAGAAAAACCACCTCCTAGATCACGTATGTGTGAGACTGCTGAGACCTTTAGAGCTGCTTTGTTGAAGCTTCACCCTCTGCAGCTCTCAGCACCTTATTATAATACTAATATTAATAACAATAATAATATATTTATATAGCACTTTACACAGTGCTAAAAAACACTTTACAGAACAGAGAAAATAAAGAACAACCTTAATATAGAAAGATAAAAATGAATAAGATTAGAAAATCAAACCGTCACTGTGCCTTATGATGGAATCAGTATGACGACCGGTGCAACATGGCAGCTGCATTTCTTGCGCCTCAGCAACCAGTGCAGCATCTATTCATATGTCATATGTCTATGCTTAAAGGGATAGCTGCGCTCAAAAACAGATGATGTGCGTCAGTGAGCAGTAGTGATGTTCGATACCACCGATGTCCTTTCCGATCCGATCTGAGTAAAATTGAGGCTGTATCTGTGATACCGACCTGATACTGATATTTTGTGCAAATACACTTAATGTGTGTGGTAAATGTAAAAAAAAATAGTGTAAATTAAATTAAATTATAGCTTCATTAAGAATAACTTTGTCTTTTCATTCATCAAACATCTTTACAAGATGAATCTGTGTCAGGGTTTATCTTCTGGGTCTTTATACGAGGTCTATTAGAAAAGAAACCGACCTTTTTATTTAAAAAAAAAAAACTATATGGATTTGAATCACGTGCGATTACATCAGACAAGCTTGAACCCTCGTGCACATGCGTGAGTTTTTTCACGCCTGTCGGTTGCGTCATTCGCCTGTGGGCAGGCTTTGAGTGAGCACTGGTCCACCCCCCTCGTCGGAATTCCTTTGTCTGACTTCTTCCTGACAGACTGGCGCTTTGCTTGATCAAAATTTTTTCTGAAACTGTGAGGCACATCCAAGTGGACACCATTTGAGAAATTCAGACGGTTTTCTGTGAAAATTTTAACAGCTGATAAGAGATTATGGAGTGTTACTGTCACTTTAAGGACTCCCCACGGAGTTGCAGGGCACGCCGCGCCCCAGGCCGCCGTCGTCTGCCTGTTTCGAGCTGAAAACTTCAAAATTTAAGCCTCTGTTGACCCAGGACATTGTGAGAGAACAGAGAAGTTTCAGAAGAGGTCGGGATCAGCAGTTTATCCGGACATTCCACTGTTGAAGGAGATTTTGTAATGAAAGACATCTGGACGGATTCGCGCATCGGCACCCAGCCGCTCATGGCGCGGCGCAACAGAAAAACACCTCCGTGTTGATAACCATTCGTAAGATTCAGGCGGTTTTCGATGGCTTTCAGTCGAGTGAGTATCCAAGAAATTGTTTAACAGCTGGGCATGTTCAAACTTGTCCTGTAATGCTTCCAACGGAGGTGTTTTGCTGTGGCGCCGTGCCATGAGCGGCTGGGTGCCGACGCGCGAATCCGTCCGCACGTCTTTTATTACAAAATCTCCTTCAACAGTGGAATGTCCGGATAAACTGCTGATCCCGACCTCTTCTGAAACTTCTCTGTTCTCTCATAACGTCCTGCGTCAACAGAGGCTTAAATTTGGAAGTTTTCAGCTCGAAACAGGCTGATGACAGCGGCTCGGGGCGCGGCGCGCTGTCTGGCGCTGTGGGGAGTCCTTAAAGTGACAGTAACACTCCTTAATCTCTCATCAGCCGTTAAAATTTTCACCGAAAACCGTCTGAATTTCTCGAATGGTGTCCACTTGGATGTGCCTTACAGTTTCTGAAAAAATTTTGATCAAGCAAAGCGCCAGTCTCTCAGGAAGAGGTCAGACAAAGGAATTCCAACGGGAGGGGTGGACCAGTGCTCACTCAAAGCCTGCCCACAGGCGAATGACGCAACCAACAGGCGTGAAAAAACTCACACATGCGCACGAGGGTTCAAGCTTGTCTGATGCAATCACACGTGATTCAAATCCATATAGTTTTTGAAAAAATAAAAAGGTCAGTTTCTTTTCTAATAGACCTCGTATTTTGGGTCAAGAGCTCTCACAAATCTTTGCAAACTTTGGTCTTCTACTATGGACAGATGCTGGAGATCCTTAACAATCATCTCTCCCAGGCAGGTTGTGAGTGTTGCTGCCTTTGAGGAATCATCTTCAAACAATATAAGATCACTGGGCAAAACAGGTGAGGGCTTCATCTTATTTACATCCAACTGTGTATGTAATCTGTTCAAATAGCCTATAATAAGGGGATACAAACGCTTCTTTTATAATACTGAGTGACTCAAATTGAAATTGGCAGTAAAATATTTAATTAAATAAATAATTGCCACAATAATTGACACCAACCATGTGTCATTTAGACAAAACCTCAAAGGTTTAGTTACTTTCCACTGTGTTCCTGTTAATGAGCTACATTACCTCAAATGACTGAAGTATCAAAAGTATCAATATTTTGATTTGAGAATCGATTTTAGAACATGAAGTTATCGGGTATCGGAGGTATCGATATTTCAGTATTGAGCCTCACATCATGAGTGAGCAGACCTAGTGTTGCCAGATTGGGCGGTCTGACACACACTCTGGATGTCACTAAATATCAGTAGACGTGGGTAGATTTCGCTAGCATTGGGCAGACGTGGGTAGATTTTGCTAATGTCGGGCAGATGTGGGTAGATTTCGCTAACGTCGGGTAAACGTGGGTAGATTTTGCTAACGTCGGGTAGACGTGGGTAGATTTCGCTAATGTCTGGCAGACGTGGGTAGATTTCGCTAACGTCGTGTAAACGTGGGTAGATTTCGCTAACGTCGGGTAGACGTGGGTAGATTTTGGTAACTTCAAGTAGACATGGTAGTTAGCTGCTGCTGTAAGATTTTTTTTATGTCCATGGGGTTCATCTGATTTTTTTTTAATTATTATTATTAAATCTTGATAGTGAAAATACATTGGCCCCATTAAAAAAACAGTTTTATCATCCTTGACATCAGTCATGAGGGTGGGCAGATTTTTTTTTAATTTTTTTTTATTAAAAAGTGAGAACAAACAATATAGTAACATTTTGAGGCTGGGAAATGAAACGTCCCCTTTACTATCAAGCACAAGTGTTTTTTGGCACGACTGAGTTGTCATAGAAGCAAATGATGAAAAACTCTCCTTGCAACCGCTATACTTAGTGTCCAAGCTACCTCCATTGTGCAGCGTAACACATGCATACTGGGCGTAAATATGGCTCACGGTTACCTCGGGTGGGGGGGCTCACTCTGTACCATGGCGTCAGCTTGTTGATGGCATTCTGTACCATGTCACATCTGTGATTGTCAATGATGACAAACAGTAAAGTTCCGGTGTCGCAGACAAAATGGTCCCCCCAAACATTCCGCCCTTCCTTCACTGCGCATGCATCCGAGACCGACTCTGTGAGTCTGACTCTCTACACCCAACGCGATCAAAGGGAATAATGTGATTATTAACTGGGGTGCACATGGTGCTTGTGTGTGCCATCATTGATGCACAGCAGAGCGAAACACTTTTCCTACGATCTGTCATTGCTTTCCTCTTATGTAGTGCTTCCCTTGTTTTCTGTTGCACATAATTTATTTTTAGCACACTCAAGCACCATGAGCACCAGTTATGTGCATGCCTGATTATTAACTATCAGATGACAAAGTAAGACCTCTTAAATCATTCTAAAGTCAGTTTTAAACAGAAACGAGGCGATAATCTGTGAATCGCTACTGATGCGCCAAAATGACGTAGGCGCAGCAGCACATCAGACTCAGTCGTGCCGCTGCTGCACTCTGATCACTCCATCTTTTATGATGAAATAACGCTGAATTTATGTGGAAATGATTGATGTAGAAAAGCTTCACATATCTGTCGCTGAGATAGATGATGACTGGAGGCGGTTTGAAGCAGAAACGAGGTGATAATCGGTGAACCGCGACTGAGCTCTGAAATGACGCATGCGGAGTGAAGCAAGGGGAGACTGATGTTTAAGGGGGGACTGTTCAGTCAGGGACACGGGGTCCAGTTCGGTAAACGTCAGCCATATTCGGCCAAACCACACTCACCAGCTAGCGGATGTGCCGGTTGTTGCACCAGCTGTACTGCCATCAATAAAATTCAAGAAAAATAAAAATTTAAAAAAATGATGCGGGCTGATTTCAGCATGCAGGCGGAGATGATAAACTAAGGTGTTTTTTTTAATGGGCCATAAGATGTTGATGTAACATTTTGGGTTGATTTGTGTCTTTTCCTGTTTTTTTTTTTTGTCTTTGGCCTGGAGTGAAACCTGATGTTCTACATCTGTTTGAGGTTGGCTTGAACTCCAGAGGTTGTGGGTTCAGTTCTCCCAAAGCCCGGGTCACTCTGTGGCAATGCATGTCGTCTTCCTGGTACATTAGCTGGACATTCATCCAGTTCCAAACCACATGAGGGGGGAAGTTTGCCGTCACCCCGTCACTTATTCAATTGCTATTTATTTCATTTATACAGCACCAAATCATAACAAAGTTGCCTCAAGGTACTTCACACAAGTAAGGTCTAACCTTACCAACTCCTAGAGCAAGAACACAGGCGACAGTGGTAAAAAAAAACAACTCCCCATGATGATTTGAGGAAGAAACCTCAAGCAGACCAGACTCAAAGGGGCGACCCTCTGCTTGGGCCATGATACAGACACAATTTACAACATGAATATACAGGAAATTTTGGGAGTCCATGCTGGTGCACAAAACGGGAGGCCTGCAGAAACAGACACCCATCTCTGGATGGAGCTGCATCTCAAACAGAAAGAAAAAAAAAAAAAAAACAGAATCAGGCATCAGAAAGACAACAAATACAGTTTAATTTGTCAGCATTTAGCAACAAGAATGTTAGGGTCCCTTCAGGTTGTTTTTGAGGTCTTGTATTTTGTCTTCTTCCTTGTCTGTCTGTCCTGTCTTCTGAATGGTCAGTGTCCAAGTTTCTGTTGTATTTGCTCTGTCCATGACTTCTTTCTTTGTGAATCTGTGGGTTTGTCATTTGGCTGAAGGAGTTGGAGTCAGGTGTGTGTGTAGGTGCATGTGCACATCTGATTAGTGTGCTCAGCTACATGCGCATGTGTCCCGGCATGCCCCCCTCCTAGTCCACATTGAGATGCATGCTGGCCCTCATCTGTGTGGATGTGTACGTCTGTGTGTGTGAATGCAATTATACATGATTTCCTCAGGCGCTCAGTCCTCACTTCTTGTCTTTGTCACCTCTTCTGTCTTGCTGCGTATGTGTGCATATTATCCCTCCTTCCTCTGTGTTGTTCCTGGTGCATGTGCGCGCTCTGTGTCTGGGTACTTCTCACTGAGCGTGCAGTGCTGTCGGTCTGGTTAGACCCCGCCCTTTGTTCACGTTATGTTTTGTCTGTTCTCTCACCTTTCTTTCCAACCAAGTTTGTCATTGTTCCTTTCTATGTCATTAGGCTTATTAGTATGTTGGGTCACTTCATGTTTGCACTCTTCAGTCATGTATGTTCTGTCCTCTGCCGCCATCTAGTGTCTTAAATTAGTCTTCACACTTCTTCTGAGTTTCCAGCTGGAATTAATTCACTCATCAGACTCTGTATTTAACCTCACCTGTGTTCATGTCCCATGCTGGTCCACTGTAGCTGTTTTCCTGTGGTAGCTGATTCCTGTGCTGCTTTTCGTCTTTGTCCATGCAGCATGCTACTTATCATTCTGTTGTTAAAGTGACTGCTCACCTTTTCTGATGTCCTGTGTTCTCCACTGCTCCCTTTTTGTAAGTACTCAGTTCTGGTTTTTGCACTCCCTGGAAGATTGTCAACTTAAGTTTTGCTTTGTCTCCTCACGCCCTGAATCTCCCCACAACCTGAGTGGGTGAACTTTGTATTTTGGTTGTTCCTGCTCCTCCACTGTTTTTGTATCTTGCCACCAGTCCAGCATTAAACCTGGTATTCTTTGAAAATTCAACCTTTTGTCGTGACTGCTCTGCATTTGGGAAATCTCAGCCTTTGTTCAGATCCTGGCCTCAAATCATAACAGAATGGACCAGCCAGACTTTTTCCCAGCAGGCAGTTATCCAAGCCAATCAGTTTTTGTAACATTTGGAGAACAATTTAATTTTTGTTTCAATACTTTTCATGGCTCTCATAAAAAGAGAGATAAGAAGGAATGGCTGGACAGAGCGCATAATGTGGTCAGAAACCATGCATGGGCTTTACAAATGTTCCCAGAACGCTCATCCGTTGAAAAGCTTTTTGAACGCCGAGAGGCACCTGCTTGGGCATGTGACCCAGTAGGTTTTCTGGACACACTCCAACCTTTCAGTCAAATTAAAAACAGTGTCAGAAGTGACAGCCGGGAGTCTCCCAGTCGTCAGCAGGAGGCACTCTCTTCCTGCACCCCCACCTTGGTCATATCCACGCGCGGCACGGATGGAGGTGCCATTCCGGAATTAGTCAGGCTGGAAACGGCGGTCTCCGCCGCTCAGAACCTGATCACTGCAGCCAACCCGGCTCTGGGCACCCTCCATGGCACCATGCAGTCCCTGTTGACGCTCCTCCAGTCCCCTGCTGTGATTGCGGATCCGGTCGCTCTGAAGGATGTGGTCTATGCCCTTGGGACTGCTATATACAGCGCCATCTTGGACTCTTCTACCTCTCCCTTGACCCACACTCCCACACAGGATTCCGTTCCTGAAAGGGTGGTTCCGCCTCCACCACTGGCGAGTGGGGCTGCAAGGAAGAAGAGAGGCCGTGTCAAGAAGACCCAGCTGGTGGAGCCTTCTCTTGGCTCTGGGGTGGGAGGGGGTTCGACTAACAGCTGTGATTCTTTTTACAGGCCAGCCCGTGAGTCCTGCTGTTCAGAAATGGCGGTGGGATGCCTCCACATCAGCCCGATGGACGTCACCGAGGGGAATCCCGTGCCCGCCCCTGATGACGTCACAGAGGAGCAAGCCACGTCCTCTTCAGGGTGTGCTCTTGATCGCTCCACCCATGTGATCTGCATCACCCCAGAGCAACAAGCCCTCACGTCAGAGAAGGTCATTTTGGGGCAAACGGACGTTGTATCCTCAGAACAGGAGTGCAGTGACTGTGAGGCGGGTGACTGTAAACTACTTAGCACTAGTGACAATAATAATGACAGTAGTGGTGCTCTCTCTGAACTTTGTTCCTTGTAGAATACCAACCAAGATCCCTGTTTAGACAAACAGGCTCACACCAATATGTCTGATGCTTCTCGAGGAGCTGCAGATCCTAGTTCCTCTCGTAGTCCACATGTTGCTACTCACCCTGATGGAGACTCAAGTGTTCCGATCCACGTAGAATCCAGAGTGAAGCAATGTAGCTTAGACACACGCTTAAGCTTTTCGATCAGAGAGGAACGGTCAAATTCCATTTTGACTCCTCTAAATTTTGATTGTAGCAGTGCAGTTTTGATGTGTGAGGGTCTGTGCATGGATACAGGTGACAATAATGAACAAAGTATTCATAGTTTTGATGACACCTCATTATCCCAAACAAACTTTTGCCCATCTTTATCAAGGGAAGGTATGTCATCTGCTAAAGGACTCAGAGAGGAGCCTTCCCCCCATCCTGAAAGTTTGGGTTTTGGTGTCGGTTCAGGTATCGAGGGTGATGTCAAGAATGAACCGAGTCTTTGTGCTCCTGCAGAAAGCACTTTACCTCTAAATAGATTAGAAAGAAGTAGACATACGCCTGAGTCAATGTCAGTCCCCACCGTGGATCCAGGAGGATCGCACGGGTCGTCGTCAGTCCCCACCGTGGATCCAGGAGGATCGCACGGGTCGTCGTCAGTCCCCACCGTGGATCCAGGAGGATCGCACGGGTCGTCGTCAGTCCCCACCGTGGATCCAGGAGGATCGCACGGGTCGTCGTCAGGCTCCACCGTGGATCCAGGAGGATCGCATGGGTCATCTTCGACCTCGACCATGACTTTTAGCCGGCCTACAAGCCAGTCTCCGTTCACACTGTTGGACTCTTGCCGGCCAAAGTCCAGGCCTCCCTACTCAACTCAGAGCATCAGCCGGCCTTCTGGCTCTCCTCTGAACTCCAGCCTGCCTCCCTTCTGTTCGGGGAACTTAGGTCAGCCTTCCTATTTTCAGAAGGACTTTCTGCGACCGCCGATCCCCGCTTTCCATGGTGGTCGGGTTATAGACTCTGTAGTCCCTAACATGTTTCTGTTTCCAGGTCTCCAGGCTGGCGCCCCCTGGTTTGGGGGCATTCCTCCCATAGTGTCGACTCCCGCTTTCTTCGGGGGTCAGTTTCTGGGTTCTCTATTTCCTAATGTGTTCCCGTTTTCAGGTTTCCAGTCGGGTGTGCCCTGGTTTGGGGTGGTCCCTCCTGTCCTCCGCCCGCCCATTTATGGTTTTTTTTGGGGGGTGGGGTGTTCTTGTGCTCTGTTTGGTTTTCCGTGGTTGTTCCGTGTCCCTGGTCTTTGTCTTGTAGTCTGTTTTTTTTTTGGGGGGGGGGGGGGGGGGGGTGGTTGTTTTTGGGCTCTCAAGGGCTAGCCCTTGGGGAGGGGGTCCTGTTAGGGTCCCTTCAGGTTGTTTTTGAGGTCTTGTATTTTGTCTTCTTCCTTGTCTGTCTGTCCTGTCTTCTGAATGGTCAGTGTCCAAGTTTCTGTTGTATTTGCTCTGTCCATGACTTCTTTCTTTGTGAATCTGTGGGTTTGTCATTTGGCTGAAGGAGTTGGAGTCAGGTGTGTGTGTAGGTGCATGTGCACATCTGATTAGTGTGCTCAGCTACATGCGCATGTGTCCCGGCATGCCCCCCTCCTAGTCCACATTGAGATGCATGCTGGCCCTCATCTGTGTGGATGTGTACGTCTGTGTGTGTGAATGCAATTATACATGATTTCCTCAGGCGCTCAGTCCTCACTTCTGTCTTTGTCACCTCTTCTGTCTTGCTGCGTATGTGTGCATATTATCCCTCCTTCCTCTGTGTTGTTCCTGGTGCATGTGCGCGCTCTGTGTCTGGGTACTTCTCACTGAGCGTGCAGTGCTGTCGGTCTGGTTAGACCCCGCCCTTTGTTCACGTTATGTTTTGTCTGTTCTCTCACCTTTCTTTCCAACCAAGTTTGTCATTGTTCCTTTCTATGTCATTAGGCTTATTAGTATGTTGGGTCACTTCATGTTTGCACTCTTCAGTCATGTATGTTCTGTCCTCTGCCCGCCATCTAGTGTCTTAAATAGTCTTCACACTTCTTCTGAGTTTCCAGCTGGAATTAATTCACTCATCAGACTCTGTATTTAACCTCACCTGTGTTCATGTCCCATGCTGGTCCACTGTAGCTGTTTTCCTGTGGTAGCTGATTCCTGTGCTGCTTTTCGTCTTTGTCCATGCAGCATGCTACTTATCATTCTGTTGTTAAAGTGACTGCTCACCTTTTCTGATGTCCTGTGTTCTCCACTGCTCCCTTTTTGTAAGTACTCAGTTCTGGTTTTTGCACTCCCTGGAACATTGTCAACTTAAGTTTTGCTTTGTCTCCTCACGCCCTGGATCTCCCCACAACCTGAGTGGGTGAACTTTGTATTTTGGTTGTTCCTGCTCCTCCACTGTTTTTGTATCTTGCCACCAGTCCAGCATTAAACCTGGTATTCTTTGAAAATTCAACCTTTTGTCGTGACTGCTCTGCATTTGGGAAATCTCAGCCTTTGTTCAGATCCTGGCCTCAAATCATAACAAAGAAAAACAGAAGAAATATACTAAGGTGATCGCCAGCCACTAGCCCTAAGCTTCACTAAAAGAATTTAGATAAAGTTGAGGCCGCGGCACGCTCCGTTTACTAATAAAATTAATTAAAAGGGTAGAAAGCATAGTAACATACTATGGCAGTATGCTAGACATATGAAAGGGAAAATAAGTGCATCTTACTTGAAAGTCTCCATAGAATCTGACTGTTTTATTGATGCAGGGAGATCATTCCACAGAACAAGGGCATGATAAGAGAAAGCTCTGTGACCCACAGACTTTTTATTCAGCCCAGGGACACAATGTAGTCCTGCACCCTGAGAACGCAAAGCCCGGGCCGGTACGTAAGGTTTAATTAGGTCAGCTAGGTAGGGAGGTGCCAGTCCATGAACAATTTTATAGGTCAGTAGCAGAACCTTAAAATCTGATCTCACTGGGACAGGAAGCCAGTGAAGAAACGCCAAAATGGATGTAATGTGGTTGAACTTTCTGCTTCGTGTCAAAAGTCTGGCAGCAGCATTTTGAACCAATTGGAGAGTCCTAATGCTGGACTGTGGTAAATCAGAAAATTGGACTTTTGCAGTAGTTCACTCTAGAAGAGACAAACACATGGTTCTGGGTCTCAGCATCACCCATAGACAGGATGGGACGAATCTTCACTATATTTCACAGGTGGAAGAAGGCAGTCCTTGTAATATTTCTAATGTGGAGGTCAAAGGACAACGTAGGATCAAAAATTACCCCAAAATTCCTCACTTTCAGTGTGATATGTGACACATGAGCCTAGGTTAAGCATTAGCTGGTCAAATTGACGCCGATGTCTCACTGGATCAAGAACCATCATTTCAGTCTTATCAGAGTTTAAAAGTAGGAAGTTTCTAGACATCCAATTTCTTACTGATGCAAGGCAATCTTCTAAGGATTTTATGTGGATGCAATAACCAGCAGTTATCGGGATGCATAACTGAGTATCATCAGCATAGCAGTGAAAGGTAATCCCAAAACACTGCAATATGTGCCCAAGGGGTGCTATATAAAGGGAGAAAAGCAGGGGGCCTAAGACAGACCCCTGTGGAACCCCAAATTTCATGTCGCTAAGGTTAGAGGTAGTGTTATTGTACAAAACACAGTAAGAACGACTGGTCAAGTATGATGTCAGCCATGCAAGGGCACTCCCAGTAATCCCAAAATGATTTTCCAGCCTATCAAGTATAAGTTGATGATCTACAGTATCAAACACAGCACTGAGATCTACCGACACCAGAACCATAGTGGTGTCCAAATCCAATGCAAGAAGATCATTCACTACTTTAGTGAGAGCCGTCTCTGTGGAATGATATTTTCTAAAAGCAGACTGCAGTGGCTCAAAAAGAAACTATTTTCTGTGAAACCATGAAGAATGTGATGAAGCTCCAACTGTCCAGCTGCCTACCAACATGTAGCAGGTTTTTGGCTGGAAGCAGTTTGAGACTTTGTGTGACAAAAGAGGACAAACAGAAAAACAAAGACAACTGTTACAGAATTTACTATTAATAAAAGTGAAGGTCGGTTTTTATTAAAAAGACAGAAGGAAAAAAGCCGAGGAGGACAAATGAGTTTCTGTAAACAGCAGCAGACACGAGGTCGCATCCACACTCACATCTGATGTGGGCACAATTTAAACTTCAGTATTAAAGCATCTGTGATTAAAGTATAAAACAACACTTCAGTGTCCTGATGACATCACACAGAGTGGACGTAAGGATCCATATGGGTTCTACAGGGTGACTGGGTCCCAGTGGGACTGGATCAGACATCCTGCAGTTCAAAAAGAGGAAACAAAGTACGTAATGCTGCAGTGACTAAGTGTACGTCCCATTCGGCATCCAGAACCCGACGTCCCTGCAGGTACCAACCGGACACCTGGATGCAGTTCCTCCATGTCAGGTCTCCGGGGACATGGAACCAGAGTGTCTGTCTGATTGTTGCTGCAGGCACACAGTCAAAAAGATCAAGAGAACTATGGCAATGCCGGTGTCAACCACCTTCAGCCTGAAACTACAGTCGCGCCAGACCGCCAGGACCAAAGGCTTTGTGGGTCCAATTGGACGGGAACTGGGCCCAGAATCTTTGCTCACATTCTGCTGCAGTTTCAGTCCAAAGCTGGAAAATATTTCAGTTACAACTGACAAATGACCTCATTTGCTTTCTGCAAACCTCAAGAACCTACAGCGGTTCCTGGGCCACAGCTTGGGAACCATTCAGTCACTACAGAGTCACAGGTCTGAGCTCCGACCAACGAGTCCTCCAGCAAGGCACTGAACCTCCTACTCACTCAAAAGAGCCACAGCACGGACGTCGCCTTGAAGTTGCAGGTTTGAAGCCTTTAAACGCCATCACTGCAAAGGTGCCGCTGAGCAAGGCAGCGAGTTCTGGAGTTTAACTTTAGAAAGAGAATTCAAACCGATGACATCATCACTTCCACCTTCAACAGGAAGCGCTCAGTCTGCGGCGTCGGCAATGTCCAGCGGCGCCCAGTCCTCGTCTCTCAGGGAGACGCCGCGACTCAGGGGAGGAGCAGGAGGACGTCTGCAGAGCGAGACAAAACCTCAGCGTCTTCAGTCAAAACACGACCCCCCCAACCCCCTCAAAAGCAAAACAAAAACAAGCAAAACAACAATAATTTGAAAAAACTGTGATTTTATTATTCTTCCTCAAAACACCCCCCCCAACACACACACGTACCTGTGTGGAACCACTGCAGGAGTGACGGCGCCACACTGTGGTGGTTTGGTGCTGGTACTGTACCTGGGCTGGTGGGGCAACAGGTCCGCAGGGCGTGGCTTTTTGGGTGGCATAGGTTTAAGTGGTATAGACACCTGAGGATCATGGGAAAAAAGTTCCTGTCAGGACAGAGGACTTTTGAGAAACATTTATTTTGTGATAAAACATTGAGACAAAAAAACAAACAGAAACAGTAAAATGACACAATCAGAGCCGTCAACTGTTGAAACTTCAACATTATCAAAGGCAGGACACAGAGTATTTATCTTCAGTCAAACATGTCTGACGTTCTCAATCACAGAGGTCCACCCTTTCAGTGTCCTCAGGTGAGGACTGGATGTCTTTGGTCCCAGGTCTCTGTGGAGGATTTTTGGGTCCTGCTGGAATGACTTTGTGTCCAATGAACAGTTCCTTAGTGAGACTCAGATGAGGAGGATCACTGACACTGTGAGGGAACATCAGACACCACATTTAGTCCATGTGACGAGTTTCTGTGGACATGATCCAGGACACAGGTGTCTCAGTGTGGAGGACCCCAGAGACTGGAGAAGGACAAGGACATGCCCACATTTCACACAACTGCAGCAAATGTTTAGTTTGGAGAGGTGGTGATGGACCAGTTGTCTACCTGGGGGTTGTTATCCAGGACCCGGGGTGGTTTTTGTGTGTGCTGGATGCAGAGACACGAAGGACCAGCACATGTTCCCAGATTTGAGTCATCATACACATAAACTGTTCCAGAAACAGCGGGCTCATCTTCAGTCCTTCATGCCGCAGAATCACTGGTCACCCGTCCATCAGGAAGGTGAAGACAAACCATCTGCTTCTGATGGGAGGTCCTCTTCTCCAGGCTGAAGGAGGAGGAACTGGGTGCATCCATGTCTCTGATGTTGGCAAAGCGAGCCCTCACCGTCGCCCCCTTCACCCCATCCAGCTCTGCCTTCTGCCCCTCTAGCAGACCACGCTGGTCAGCAGGTTGGCTGGGATGTCCATAATGTCCCTCTCAAGTGTTGCCATGGCTACCTTAAACCTAGCTGTAGAATAAGAAGTGTATTGCTGGCCGAAGACCTGAGTCTGAGCTTTGCTGGCCTCCCACCACTGACTCACTGTCCCAAATGTCCCCTTCCTTCCCCTCCAGAAACCCCAAAAAGATTAAAATAAATCACAAAACGCCCTGTCCGTCAAAAGCTTGGTGTTGAATTTCCAGTAAGTGTTAAACCTGTGAGTGTGTGAGTGGAATATTTCTGTGGTGAAGAGATGATGATCTGAAAACCAACTGGCCAACAACCAACTGTGACAAATTCCTGCGTAATCTGTTCCTGAATGAGTGTGACATATAAATCCGGTCAAGCCTGGCTGCAGACACCCCATCTGAAACCTGAACCCATGTGTACTGTAAGCGAGGAACCCGACTGCAAATGTGGCTCCTCACCAACCCGATCCAGTGACATACAGTTGTAGGCAAAAGTTTGAGCTCCCTCATATTTTTCATGATTTTCCTTTATAAATCATTGGTTGTCTGGATCAGCAATTTCAGTTAAATATATCATATAGCAGACAGACACAGTGATATTTGAGAAGTGAAATGAAGTTTATAGGATTTACAGAAAGTGCGCAATAATTATTTAAAGAACATTGGGCAGGTGCATAAATTTGGGCACCCCTTGTCATTTTATTGATTTGAATACATTTAACACTAATTACTGGAACACAAAATTGGTTTTGTAAGCTCACTGACCCTTGACCTCCTTACACATGTGAATCCAATCATGGGAAAGGGTATTTAAGGTGGCCATTTGCAAATGTTTCCCCTCTTTGCATCTCAAATAAGAGGCAGCACGCACGGGTGCAGCGGGCTTTTAGCTCTCCAATTTGGTGCTTGTTTTTGTTACTTTTTTGCGCATATTCTTCAAGTTTTGTAAAGTGACCCACAGTTTCAGCTGTCAAAACCTCACTGACCTCGGTCTGAGGTACAAATTGTCGGTTACTAGCGAATTCCACCAGTACCACAACATCCTGGAGGACATAGGGAGAACACCGGGTTCTCCGTGGATTACCAGCCTGCCCAGCGAAGGCGGCACAGAGACAGGAAGCAGAAGCGAGGATGTTGGTTGGGCTCCGATGCTAGGCTACGTAAACAACCTCACAGGCCAGCATTACCAAGCCTCTTCCTCTCCAACGCTAGATCCATCACACACAAAATGGACGAATTGGAGCCATAGATGGCTACAAACAGCTTTGTGTGGGACTGCAGTGTTATTTTCATCACAGAGATGTGGCTTCACCCGCTGATCCCCGGCGGGTCACCTCGGCTGGTGCCTAGCAGGTGACTTAGGACTGGTGCAGCCCAGGGGAATCCGACTGTTTAATTAAAACAAAGCTTCACCCTGCAGTCGAGGTAGCAGGCCACACGCTACACCGGCAGGATACAACTGCAGATTCGGGTAAGCACAGATGTGGGGGGCTCTGTGTTTTTTGTGAACTGCAAGTGGTGCTGTAGCAGCAGGATCATTGACTCTCACTGTTCTCCTGATTTAGAGGTGCTGCCAGTCTCCTGCAGACCTTTTTATCTCCCAAGGGAGTTCACAGTGGTCATTGTGTTTGCCGTTTACATCCCACCCGATGCTCACCTGTGTAAATAAACAGCAGCTGGCCTACCCGGATGGTCTTTGTATTGTTGCTGGTGACTTCAACCAAGCGTGTTTAAAGACTGTGCTCCCTAAGGTCGTCCAGTACGTGAAGGGTGCCACCGGAGGGGAAAATACTTTGGACCATGCTTACTCAAACATAAAACATGCGTACAAAGTCACTCCCCCCACCCCCAATCTTGCTGGATCTGACCATCTCTACCTGTCCCTCACCCCCACCTACACCCCCCTGCTGAGGCAAACAAAGCCACAACAAAAGACAATCTGAACCTGGCCTGAGGGAGCGCTCTCCCAGCTACAGGACTGCTTCTCACGGACTGTATGTAATTTATTTTCCAGCCACAACCTGCAGGAGTACACCGACATCATACTCTCTTAAGCCTGTGTCCCACCAAATAATGAAGGGTGAATAATGTTTTCTTTGCTATGAGAGGGTTTCTTCAACTATCACGGGAGTTTCGTGGCTCTTAGAGGCATTATCTTCAGTTAACGAGGCTCCTCTCTGAGCGTGTTGCTAATTTCAAGAAGTTCAAAATTTAGCAACAACAGCGTGGAGCAGTTTGTGTACAAGTTACTGCGACAACTTAGAGGCATTTGTGTGGTACTTACGAGTCTGCTAAAAGCCCGTTATCCATGTGCCTGGCAGCTACATAGGACCTGAGAGGCTGTTTTTGGAGCGGCTGCCCTCTTGCGCACACAGTTCCACCTGCTCTGTGCACTGGACTCTGTATATAAAATAATTATTTAGTAGCAGATTCATCACTTTCTGCCAAACACTGGATGCTGAAAACACCTCTAATCGCTTCTGGAATAACAGGACTGTTTCATCTGGACGCTTTTTTCCCCTCTCTTTTCCTGCTCCATGTGGAATGTATTTTGAACAGCTTAAGGTAACTATTTTTAATGTTTTTTATAGCTTGATAAAACAGTTCGTAGCTGTAAAAGTATGTCTATGGTTGATTTAATATCTTGTTAATGGATCACATGATCTGTGTGTGTGCACTGAGGCAGTGACTCATCACGCTCCAAAGGAGCATTTAGGCAGAACGCCAGCTCACAAAAGAGTGATTTTTCAGTCAATAACAGATGAACACAAAGTTAAAATTTGGATGACTGTGTGAAAGTGGATGTGTGTTTAAAGCTGCGGAAGAAACAACTTCAGTGAAGCCGCTAAAAGCAAAGCAAAGCTGTGCACCAGCACAGAAGGAGAGCGCACAAAAGACCGATTTTGAAGACATAACACAAAGTTAAAAGTTGTATCACAGTGACTTGTAAGCTGCGGAAAAAATAAAGAAATATATTTGAAAGTGATCCACAGGTGTATATAATTAAAGCAGCCACCTCATTGTGTATGCAGAACGGCACTGCGCGCAAAAGAGCGATTTTGCAGAAATAAATGGACGAACACAAAGTTTAAAGTGGGATCATGGTGTGAAAATGACTGTTTAAAGCCAGGGAAAAAATAAAGCCAGCGAACCGCGGAGCCAGCGAGGAGCACAGAGGTGGCTATCCAGGAGTCCTTGGTTCAGTTCTAGCTGGTCTGGTGCATTACAGGTAGACAGCAGCCTGGTGCACAGTGCACAACCGCAGGACTGCAATGGAGCATCTATTTTTGGACTGCATTTTAAAAATGTGACATCTTTAAATGCTGCTGTGAATTGAAAACCCACAGTTTAAAGGGACCAGGTGTGGGAGGGCTGGAGGTTTGGACCAAACCCATCATGCCTAAACGTGTGGCAACATGGCGTTATCATGGCGCCATCACTGCACTACGTGGCTTAGTGTGGCTGATACAAGCCATTCAAGGCTCTAATGACAGGTCGGTCGTGGCTCACTAGAGGCTGCTACGTGGCACATGAGGGGTACAGAGAGGCACCGTCATAGCCGATACGTGATAGATGAAAACGTGGGTCATTCTTCACTGACACACCCATGCGTGGCTCATTATTCATGGCTTATTATTCGGTGGGACCCAGGCTTTACATTAAGAACTGTGCTGACACTGTCACCGTTAACAAAAGGGTCAGGATTTTTCCAAACCAGATACACTGGATGAACAGTGTAGTCCAGTCCCTATTAAAAAGCTGCAACACTGCCTTTAATCAGGGGACAGGGCCCTGTACAGCACGGCCAGGTCCGACCTGAAAAAAGGCATCAGGGAGGCTGCCTGCAAGACAAAGATAGGACCACTTCACTGTGAATGACCCTAGAAAGATGTGGCAGGGAATAAATCATATAACCAACTACAGAAGCAGCAATCCAGGAAATGCCAGGTCTGATGCCTCGCTGGCAGATTTGCTGAACCGCTTCTTTGCCCACTTTGAAGCAGACAGACCAGCAGCAACTCCACACCCACCACCCTCCAGCACTAGCACGCTAACACTTCAGGAGCACAAAGTGAGACGTGTGCTGAAGGCGGTGAACCCCAGGAAGGTGGCCGGCCCCGATGGTGTACCTGGACAGGTACTGAAAGCGTGCACTGACCCAATGGCTGGAGTTTTCACCTTCATCTTCAACCTGTCTCTGTCACAAGCCATCATTCCACTCTGCCTCAAATCCTCCACCATCATTCCAGTTCCAAAGAAGTCAGCAGTGGAGAGCATAAATGACTACAGGCCTGTTGCACTTACGCTTGTGGTCATGAAGTGCTTTGAAAGACTGGTCTTTCAGCACATCAGGGCCTGTCTGCCTCCCACTCTGGACCCCCACCAGTTTGTCCACAGGGCAAACCACTCCACAGAGGACGCTATCACCACAGCTCTCCACACCGCGCTGAGCCACCTGGAGCACCAGGGGGGCTATGTGAGGATGATATTCCAGGACTTCAGCTCAGCCTTCAACCACATCATCGCGGAGATCCTGGTCCAGAAACCATCTGTTTGACCTACTACCCTCGGGCCGATGGTCAATCAAAACTAGGACAAACAGACTCAGGGACAACTTTCTCCCCAGACCGATCACTGCATTGAACAATAACAAACCACACAAATCTGCACTTTTCAAAGTTCTTGTGCAATATCTGTACCCATGTGCAATATTTTCCCATGCAGTATCATTCCACAGTTGTACATAATTCTCGTTTTATATTTTACTTTTGTCTACATTTTATTTTAGTTGTACATGTATTTAAATAATTTATTTTGTTAAATTTCATTATCTTTTATTTGGCTAACAATTACTCGCACCTCGGATAAGCACCTTTTGGAGTTGCACTCAAATCTCGTTGCAATGTAAATTACAATGACAATAAAGGCGATTCTGATTCTTTCCGAATGAGTGGCAACATGGAAGCCTCTAAACAACTCTCAAATGACCTGAAAACAAGGACTGTTCAACATCATGGTTTAGGGGAAGGATACAAAAAGCTTTCAGTTTCCACTGTGAGGAACATAATGAGGAAATGGAAGACCGCAGGCACAGTACTAGTTAAGGCCCAAAGTGGCAGGACAAGAAAAATCTCAGTCATAGTCAACCCACAGTCCTGCTCCAAAGACCTACAACATGATCTTGCTGCAGATAGTGTCTCTTTGCATCATTCAACTATACAGCGCACTAAGAGATGCTGAATGATGCTGTAATGCAGAAGAAGCCATTTTTGCGTACACACCACAAATAGAGTCGCTTGAGGTATGCAAAAGCACATTTGGACAAGCCAGCTTCATTTTGGAATAAGGTGCTGTGGACTGATGAAACTAAAATTGAGTTATTTGGACATAACAAGGGGCGGTATGCATGGCTGAAAAAGAACACATCATTCCAAGAAAAACACTTGCTACCTACAGTAAAATTTGGAGGTGGATCCATCATGCTGTGGGGCTGTGTGGCCAGTGCAGGTACTGAGAATCTTGTTCAAGTTAAGGGTCACATGGATTCCAGTCAATATCAGCAGATTCTTGAGAACAATGTTCATGAATCAGTGACAAAGCTGAAGTTGTGCCGGGGCTGGATCTTTCAACAAGACAACGACCCTAAACACTGCTCAAAATCTACTAAGACATTCATGCAGAGGAACAAGTACAATGTTCTGGAATGGCCATCTCAGTCCCCAGACCTGAATATTATTGAAAATCTGTGGTGTGATTTTAAACGGGCTGTTCATGCTCAGAAACCAACAAACCTGAGATGTTTTGTAAAGAAGAATGGTCCAGAATACCTTCAACCAGAATCCAGACTCTCATTGGAAGCTATAGGAAGCATTTAGAGGCTGTTATTTCTGCAAAAGGAGGATCTACTAAATATTGATGTATTTTTTATGTTGTGGTGCCAAAATTTATGCACCTCCCTAATTTTGTTTAAATAATTATAGCACACTTTGTTAATCCTACAAACTTCATTTCACTTCTCAAATATCACTGTGTTTGTCAGCTATATGATATATTAAACTGAAACTTCTTAAAGGCACTGCGCTGCGGTGGTTTGAATCATATTTGTCTAATAGATTACAATTTGTTCATGTAAATGGGGAATCTTCTTCACAGACTAAAGTTAATTATGGAGTTCCACAAGGTTCTGTGCTAGGACCAATTTTATTCACTTTATACATGCTTCCCTTAGGCAGTATTATTAGACGGTATTGCTTAAATTTTCATTGTTACGCAGATGATACCCAGCTTTATCTATCCATGAAGCCAGAGGACACATACCAATTAGCTAAACTGCAGGATTGTCTTACAGACATAAAGACATGGAGGACCTCTAATTTCCTGCTTTTAAACTCAGATAAAACTGAAGTTATTGTACTTGGCCCCACAAATCTTAGAAACATGGTGTCTAACCAGATCCTTACTGTGGATGGCATTACCCTGACCTCTAGTAATACTGTGAGAAATCTTGGAGTCATTTTTGATCAGGATATGTCATTCAAAGCGCATATTAAACAAATCTGTAGGACTGCTTTTTTGCATTTACACAATATCTCTAAAATCAGAAAGGTCTTGTCTCAGAGTGATGCTGAAAAACTATTCATGCATTTATTTCCTCTAGGCTGGACTATTGTAATTCATTATTATCAGGTTGTCCTAAAAGTTCCCTAAAAAGCCTTCAGTTAATTCAAAATGCTGCAGCTAGAGTACTGACGGGGACTAGAAGGAGAGAGCATATCTCACCCATATTGGCCTCTCTTCATTGGCTTCCTGTTAATTCTAGAATAGAATTTAAAATTCTTCTTCTTACTTATAAGGTTTTGAATAATCAGGTCCCATCTATCTTAGGGACCTTGTAGTACCATATCACCCCAATAGAGCACTTCGCTCTCAGACTGCAGGCTTACTTGTAGTTCCTAGGTTTGTAAGAGTAGAATGGGAGGCAGAGCCTTCAGCTTTCAGGCTCCTCTCCTGTGGAACCAGCTCCCAATTCAGATCAGGGAGACAGACACCCTCTGTACTTTAAGATTAGGCTTAAAACTTTCCTTTTTGCTAAAGCTTATAGTTAGGGCTGGATCAGGTGACCCTGAACCATCCCTTAGTTATGCTGCTACAGACGTTAGACTGCTGGGGGGTTCCCATGATGCACTGTTTCTTTCTCTTTTTGCTCTGTATGCACCCACTCTGCATTTAATCATAGTGATTGATCTCTGCTCCCCTCCACAGCATGTCTTTTTCATGGTTCTCTCCCTCAGCCCCAACCAGTCCCAGCAGAAGACTGCCCTCCCTGAGCCTGGTTCTGCTGGAGGTTTCTTCCTGTTAAAAGGGAGTTTTTCCTTCCCACTGTAGCCAAGTGCTTGCTCACAGGGGTCGTTTTGACCGTTGGGGTTTACATAATTATTGTATGGCCTTGCCTTACAATATAAAGCGCCTTGGGGCAACTGTTTGTTGTGATTTGGCGCTATATAAAAAAATTGATTGATTGATTGATTGATTGATTGAAACTGCTGATCCAGACAACCAATGATTTATAAAGGACAATCATGAAAATCCGTCCAGGGGGCCCCAACTTTTACATACAACTGTAAATACAGTGCAATTAAAGTCACCCCCAACATCAAACAGTCAACAGGATCCTACTTGAACTAAATGATCCCTCACAAGTTTGAATAACCCCACACGCTCAGAGCCCTCATTGTGTGCGTAAATATTCGTAAACACCGTGGTCAACCCCCTCGACCTGAGCCCTGACCAACAGAACCCGACCCTGCACATCTCAGTGGTGGATAAAACAGTGAAGTTAAAATGAGGAGAAAACACAACCGCCACTCCCCTCCACCACCGAGCCCAGTCCACTTCATTATCTGTGTCAGAGTGAGTCTCCTGCAGGAAAGACACCTGTAATCCCTTTTGTTCAAAGAGCTCAGAGACCAAAGCCCTCCTCCACCCATCCCTGCCAATGTTCATGTTCAAAAAGCCCACCCTCAGATGCTGCATGTGGACTGAGTGGAGGGAGAACAGAGAAGACAGAACACCCAGTGAGACACACTCAGACTCTATCCGGTGGATTTATGACCCCTGAGACATCGTCCCCGCTTGGACAGAGATTCCTTCCCTAAAGCAGTGATGTGTTTCCTGAGGCTGTACCGCTTCTTCTCATCCAGCAGGTCCAATCCAACGAGCCTCCTCAACACTTTAACAGATTAACAAATAATAATAATCCACAACTTTCACTGACTTGCCAAATGAATCATCCAGGAAGCTGTTGATGTCCTGCAGAGTGTACACATCACTGCTGTGAGAGAAGGAACCGGTGGTGGACATGCTGGAGTCCGAATCATAATCCATGCTGTCATCATTAATGCTTTGACTCCGTGGGGGTTTGGGGTCCGCTGGACCCGGTGTCTCCCTGTCAGCCCGTTCACCCTGTCCAACGGTGACCGAGGACTCACCCACAGCAGAAACATCAGTGTCGACCACAGAATGAGAGACAGAAACATCAACTGGATCGACCTCAGAACCATCAGTCACTACATCATCAGTCAACCCAGAATGTTCATTTGTCAGCTGATCAGCAGTTACACTGACAGCTTCAGGCTCAGAGACAGAGACTCCTCCTGCATGCTGGGCCTCTCCCCCGAACCAGACACCAACACCGGGGCACCAGGAACCGGGCCGAGGGCAGCGACACGACGCCCCCAGACACATCACGTTGTGTGGACATGTGAGACGTTTGTGACCGACGTCCCCACATTCAAAACACTTCATGCTTCCTGAACTGGCATAAAACCACGTAAAAAGGGTCTTCATGTTTGACTCTGAAGGACACCTCTAGAGTCTGGGTTGGACAGTTAAGGAACAGGAACACGTGACAACGGAAGGACTGAACTTGGCGAAGTTTCTCGGTCTGGCAAACTTCCCGAACCTTTGCAGCTCGCAGCTGAGAGCCTTATTTAAAACAAAACGGCAATTTTAAAACTAAAATTCTCTTTAAGTCATTCAACACTTTTAGTGAATATGTAGTAATTGGTATTCACACTGCCATCTACTGGATGGGAGTGTGAAGACCAATTACTACATATTCACTACGTGCTGAATCACACCTACTTAAACAGAATTTTCAGTTTTCAAATTTCCTTTTTTATATTCTGGTCACCAGGTCTCTTGCTGACAGAAGGCTAATCTTTGACAGAAGCGCTGGCTTGTTGTGGTTTGTGATTGCCTTTGAAATTACTCAGAAGTATCAGTAGCTGCCAGTGTACTGGAGTCAATACTAAAAGTTACTGGTTAGCTTTTAGCTGTAACTTCCACAATTTTTTTAAGGGTTTTGTCAGTTAGCTTTATAAAAGTAACTTTTCAGTTAGGGCATAACGGTTATTGAAGCTAATGTTTTGGTCTTGTTGCTGCTGTTTGTTATCAAACAAACTCTTCTGCACCTTTTCCTTTTTTCTCAGCTCAGGAGAAAACGCATCCTTCTCTGCAGTTATTTTCTCTCATGTTGCACCAACTTTGTGTGTGTGTGTGTGTGTGTATACTTGGTGCAAATGTGTCTCCAACTGACATTACGTCCCATCAGACCTAAAGACAGGATTCTAATTTGCCCAGTTTTAATCTGTACTATGATTCAAAAATGCATCTCATCCAGCAGTCTATCACAGTGTGACTACAGTTACCTTTAGTGTCCACACGAGGACGTTATGCATTAGATACATAGAAGAAGTGTCATCAGGAGATGACATGTCCACCTGGTCCCCACTAATCAGTAATAAAGTGTCCGGGGATCCCCCAAGTACAACCTTAAAATATGAATGACACTGTTTCTTGAGATGTCACGCTAACAAGCAAAAATGGGCGGACGGACGGACAGATGGACATGCTGATTGCTATATCCCTCCGTATTTCATACCGGCGGGACAACAGGTAGCGGAGTGGATCAGGAGCTGTCCTGCCAAGTTGCAGACATGTGTTTGAATCCCACTCACACTACCTGTCTGTGTCCTTGGACTAGGACACTTCATCTCCTAGGGTTGTAAGAGTAGAATGGGAGGCAGAGCCTTCAGCTTTCAGGCTCCTCTCCCTGTGGAACCAGCTCCCAATTCAGATCAGGGAGACAGATACCCTCTCTACTTTTAAGATTAGGCTTAAAACTTTCCTTTTCGCTAAGGCTTATAGTTAGGGCTGGATCGGGTGACCCTGGACCATCCTTGGTTATGTTGCTTTAGACGTAGACTGTGTTTCATAATTATTGTATGGCCTTGCCTTGCAATGTGGAGCGCCTTGGGGCAACTGTTTGTTGTGATTTGGCGCTATACAAGAAAAAAGTTGATTGATTGATTGATTGATCTCCATTGTCTCCATCCACCCAGCTGCAAACAGGCACCGGCCTCGACTGGGGAAGTAACCTGTGTCTGACCGTCGTCCTGTCCAGGGGGAGTTGTAGACTCTCATCTGGTTTACGCTCTGGAATCCAGAGATGAGCACCGACACCAGTGGATCTCAGGGCAGACAGAGGACAACTTCTGATTACTGATTTTTTTTGGAGGGGTGTTTGTTTTGAAGAATGTCATTAGAATCCTCCAACTGAGTTGTCAGGTGGTTTCAAACACACCCTGAAACAAACATGAAGCTGTCAGACCTTCACATCCACTTCCTCCTCAGTTTTCTTTTAATATGGCCAACAGACCTCAGAATGCCAGGATGAGGAACCTGACATCAGGCACCATAACTATGAACACAGACACACCGCAGGGGTGTGTGCTGAGTCTGGCACTCTTCACTCTCTTCACCCAGGACTGTGCCAACAGTCTGTGTCAACATCCTGATAAAGTTTGCCGACGACACTATGGTGGTAGGCCTTACAAGGGATGACAACAACAAGACCTGGTACAGGGAGGAGGTCGAACAGCTGACAGAGTGGTGTGCAGACAAGGACCTGGTCCTCCAACACACCAAAACCAAGGAGGTCATCACAGACTTCAGGGGAAACCAGGAGAGTCTCACAGCCCCAACTACACATCAGCAGAGAAGAGGTGGAGAGGGTGGACTCAATCAGTCCTTGGCAACGACATCACCAAGGATCTGACATGGACATTACACACCAACAACCTGGTGAAAAAAGCCCAGCAGATGTTCTTCCTGAGGAAGCTGGTCTGGCTCCACAGCTGCTCAGGAACCTCTACAGAAGCACCATTGAGAGCATTCTTTGCCAGGGCTGCACAGTGTGGTACAGCAAAGAACAGAAAAGATCTGTCCCCAGTGATGGTGATGAAGACAGCACAGAGGATTGTAGGAGCTGAGCTGCTGGACCTAGACTCTGTGTATGTTGTGTGCTTCCAGAGGAAAACACGGACCATCTGCAAGGACAACAGCCACCCGGGACATTCCCTGTTTGCTCTTCTGCTGTCGGGGAAGACGTACCACACTATAAGGACACAGACTAATAGGCTAAGGAACGGCTTTTTCCTCAGAGCTGTAACCTTCATCACACACACACAGACATTCATCGAAGCATATCAACATGTGCAATAAATAATACAGTCTGTTTACATCTCTAAAACTATCCTGCCTCACTGAGCATTAAGCACCTTAATAATTTATTAAGCACTTTTTTTTGTATTTTAAGAAGGTCTTGCGTCCTGTGAAGCTGTTCATTGTTTTTAAAGCTGCTGCTGTGTTTTTCGTTTATAGCTGTTTGGAAAGTACCACCAGAATTTAATTGCAGAAATTCAATGACTATAAATATCTATTCTAAAATATCTCTATTAGTGATTAATACACACCTCCAATCTCCTCCAGTCAGTACGCACATCAGTGCAGACACTCTTTCAGCCAATCACGTGCCATCTACACACTACGTTCATGCAAGGAGGGCATTGTGTTACCTGGTCAGGTGTGCCAGGGTCAGGGGGGAGTGGCTTGCTGGGCGGAGCAGGTCGACAGACCAGAGCCTGGAAGGTTAGCAGAGAGGACAATGAAGACGAGGAGACACTCTCCAAGTCAGAAAACATCCAAACGACCCAACAGCCCAAAAATTAAACGGTCTGACGGCGTCACAGACAAAAAACAGAGCAAAATCTAAAGGCCACACGGTTTGACCGCCATGTCCCAAAGCCTGTTAGCACAGCAGGGCTGCTGCAATGCCTCCACCGCCATGTCTCAAAATGTTCCGTTAGGAAAGTTTATTCATAACGGTATAACCACCATGTACAGGTGCTAACATCCACCACACATCCACCCTCGGTCCTGGATGGCAATCACTCAAAACTGGCAACTGGTCCATCCCCATCTCTCCAAAGGAACCATCCATCTGCTGCAGCCAGGTGAAATGTGGGCATATCCAAAACACCAAGGACACTGTGTCCTGGATCATGTCCACAGAAACTCACCACATGGACAAAATGCTGGTGTCTTGATGTTCCTTCCCAGTGTCAGTGATCTTCATCTGAGTCACACTAAGTAAAACATTCATTGGACACAGTTCATTCCAGCAGGACCCAAGTATCCTCTACAGAGACCTGGGGCCAATGACATCTAGTCCTCACCTAGGTCACTGGTTAGAACCCAAGGCTGACAACCAGACAGTCAGACGGGAAGCACCAGGACCCGAAAGACTTGGGCCTTCGTTCTCCTGCAAAGATATCAGTATCACCAAACACCTTTGACCTCACAACTCCATATGATCATCCCAGGCTGGATCTCAAAGACAGAGGACCAAGAGACTTGAATGTCCCTGCTGACATCAGTGCACATCTCTACAAGTTCAAGGGGTTGGTAAGGTTAGACCTTGCTTGTGTGAAGCACCAAGAGGCATCTTTGTTATGATTTGGTGCTAATAAAATGAAATAAACTGAACAGATAAAAACACTTTGACCACAGACACACTTCAAACAGACAAGTCCAGGAAGTCAGTGAAAGCCTGGATCTTCATCTGAATCCAGGACAATCTCAAACCCTGACCCTCTGATTCCTCACTCAGCTTCTACAGAGCTGAAATCGGGTATCCACTGATTCCATAACAGTACTTAGCAAGAAGGTACGAAGATGCTGGTCTCCCCACCCTCAGCTCTTTCAAGGTCTTTGTGGTCTCACTAACATTTGGCAGTTCACAGCTGACTGGAGAGTCAGTCACAAGAATCATTGTTGGTTAATGATCTAATTATTGATCATCACTTAGATATGATTGGGTTATGTGAAACCTGGCTTAAACCTACAGCTGTCCTCCCCTTCAATGAGGCCTGCTCACCAGCATATACATTTAGTCACATCCCTCATGATGTGAAGCAAGGCGGGGGTGTTGCTCTTATTTATAAATCTAGGTTTAGCTTATTAGCTGTTGGGGGTCACAAATATAACTCGTTTGAACATCTGATTCTCCGCTCTGCTCAGGATATTACACATTGCCAAGGTCAGAAGAATTAAATCAGCTGTATCACTGTCACTGATATAGGCCTTCTGGCCCATATTCTGAATTCTTAGATGAATTTGGTGCGTTCATCTCTAACTTGCAGATAACATTCTGATCATTGGTGAGTTTAACATTCATATAAATAAGCTTTCTGATTCCCTCTGCAAATCATTTATGGTGGATGCATTAGGATTTCGGCAATGCATTCGGGACTCGACGCACATTAGTGGAAATACCCTGGATTTGTTTCTCGCACGTGGTATTGCTGTCACAAATATTGACATCATGCCTCTTACATCGGTGGTCTCTGCTCACTCATTAAGTTTACAGTTTTGCTGCTGTGTTTGTGGAACAACAACCTTATTATCACTACAAGCGATGCATCAACTCCTCAACTAAGACTGAACTCGAAGCGAGACTGACTGATGTCTTAGCTTCACATATGGCAAATACCCAGTCAGTAGACAGACTTGTGGATAGTTTAAACTCAGTGCTCAAAACTACACTCAACATGACTGCGCCACCTTTGTTAAACTCGCGCCCCCCCAAAACACAGTTACCTTGGTTCAATGATTACTTGCATGACCTCAAGCATAAGGCTAGAGGTCTAGAACGGAAATGGCGTAGCTCAAAATTAGAAGTATCCACCTTGCATGGCGTGATGCTATCTTAGACAATAGCATGCATTACTGGCTACAAGTGGACCTATTTACTCTGATTTGATCAACAAAAACAAGCATAACTCAAAGTTCTTGTTCAACATGGTGGCAGCACTTATTCATGGACAACCACCTGTAGTTCGCTCTCCTTTTACAGCACAAGATTTCTTTGATTACTTTGAGAAGAAAATAGAAGACATTGGGTTAAACATATCCCAGCATGCCTTAACCCAACTACTACACCCTACTATTGATGTGGGTGCCATTAGATTTACAGAATTTGATAGTATCTCACTAGGCATGCTGACAAAACTCGTAATGTCAACAAAAAGCACAACCTGTCTATTTGACCCTATACCAACAAAACTGTTTAAGGACCTGTGGTCCACTCTTGGGTCAACTGTGCTGGAAATTATTAATCTTTCTTTAACTTCTGGATCTGTTCCTAAATGTTTCAAATCTGCAGTGATTAAACCATTACTTAAGAAACCTAATCTTGACCCGAGTGTACTGAAAAACTATCGGCCGATATGAAATCTATCATTTTGCTCTAAAATTCTGGAAAAAAGTTCCAGCCGCTCGTGGACTATCTTATTGAGAATAATCTCTTTGAGCCACTGCAGTCTGCTTTTAGAAAATATAATTCCACAGAGACGACTCTCACTAAAGTGGTGAATGATCTTCTGCTTGCAATGTATTCAAACGCCACTATGGTTCTTGTGCTGTTAGATCTCAGTGCTGCATTTGATACTGTGGATCATCATATTCTACTCGATAGGCTGGAGAATCACTGTGGGATTACTGTGAGTGCCCTTGCATGGCTGACGTCATACTTGACCAGTCGTTCTCACTGTGTTTTGTACAGTAACACTACCTCTAACCTTAGTGGCATGAAATTTGGGGTTCCACAGGGGTCCGTCTTAGGCCCCCTGCTTTTCTCCCTTTATATAGCACCCCTTGGGCACATATTGTGGCGATTTGGGATTACCTTTCACTGCTATGCTGATGATACTCAGTTATACATGTTGATAACTGCTGGTAATCTCATCCACATAAAATCTTTAGAAGATTGCCTTGCATCAGTGAGAAGCTGGATGTCTAGAAACTTCCTACTTTTAAACTCTGATAAGACTGAAATGATGGTTCCTGATCCAGTGAGACATCGGCATCAATTTGACCAGTTAACGCTTAGCCTAGGCTCATGTGTCATACATCACACTGACAAAGTGAGGGACCTTGGGGTAATTTTTGATCCTACGTTGTCCTTTGGCCTGCACATTAGAAATATTACAAGGACTGCTTTCTTCTACCTGCGAAATACAGTGAAGATTTGTTTCATCCTGTCTATGGCTGATGCTGAGACCCTGATCCATGCATTTATGTCTTCTAGATTGGACTACTGCAATGTTCTATTTTCTGGTTTACCGCAGTCCAGCATTCGGGGTCTCCAATTGGTTCAAAATGCTGCTGCCAGACTTTTGACACGAAGCAGAAAGTTTGACCACATTACACCCATTTTGGCATCTCTTCACTGGCTTCCTGTCCCAGTGAGATCAGATTTTAAGGTTCTGCTACTAGTCTATAAAATTGTTCACAGACTGGCACCTCCCTACCTAGCTGACCTAATTAAACCTTACGTACCGGTTTGTGTTCTCAGGGTGCAGGACTACTTTGTGTCCCTAGGGTGAATAAAATGTCTGTGGGTCACAGAGCTTTCTCTTATCATACCCCTGTTCTGTGGAATGATTTCCCTGAGTCAATAAAACAGTCAGATTCTGTAGAGACTTTCAAGTCCAAACTTAAGACACACTTATTTTCCGTTTTGTATGACTAGCATACTGGTAAAGTATAGTTCTACACTTTTTACACTTTTAATTCATTTATTAGTAATTGGAGCGTGCCGCGGCCTCAACTTTACCTATATTCTGGGTCTTTTAGTGAAGTTTAGAGCTAGTGGCCGGTGATCACCTTTGTATTTCTTTTGTTTTTCTTGTTTAATACTGACAAATTATACTGTATTTCTTGTCTTTCTGATGCCTGATTCTGTTTTTTCTCTCTGTTTGAGGTGCAGCTCCATCCAGAGATGGGTGTGGTATTTGTGCTGGAGACCCTCCTGTCCTGTGCACCAACAGCTTTTCCTGCATCTTCGTTTTGTGAATTGTTCTGTAATTTATGTTTGTATCATGGCCCAAGCAGAGGGTCACCCCTTTGAGTCTGGTCTGCTTAAGGTTTCTTCCTCATAGGGAGTTCTTCCTTACCACTGTTGCTCTGGAGGCTAGTAAGGTTAGACCTTACTTGTGTGAAGCACCTTGAGGCCACTCTGTTGTGATTTGGCGCTATATAAATGAAAATAAATTGAAATTGAACTGGAGATGTGAGATGTGATGTGATCCCGGAGGATCAGCCTGATACAACCGCTCAGTGTATCCAGTCCAAAGTGACGGTACAGCAGCAGCTTCGGTCAGGATGAAACGGTCATCTGCTAAATCTGTGATGGGACTTTGTGCAGGTTTGAAGGAACAAAGTGCTTTGATTTTTCCAAGCAGTTCAAGAGTCACCTGATGATGTAATGATGTTAAAGAAACTAAAATATTACCAGCTACCTTTACCTGTTAGCAACATGATGTGTGGAAATTTGGTCCGAAAAGTCAGATCAAAAGTCAGTTCCAGTGGATGAAACAGAATGTGTTGCAAAAAAAGGCTCCCAGAAAATAGGCAACTGGCAAACTTTATCTTTGAAGCACAAAGATAAACTTTGTGTCTAAAAGCCGGTGAACTCACATTGTAAACAAAATATCAAATTGAGGTTTCAAAAGCAATAAAGAGGAAGAAGGCAGCCGACAGAAGCTCCTCCTCCTCAACAATGCAGCACCTCTAAACACACGGAGGGCTCCGCCCACAGACCATGGACCCTGACCAGCACATCCTCAGGTACAGAGGCAGAGTCCGGCACAGGGTGGACACAGCACAACTGTGAAGCATCTTTATTTTTATTTTTAATTTTGGGAGCCATGTTAACAGGATGGAGCATGTGTGAGACGTGGCTCCGGAGCAGATATGCATGCGGTAAAAAGATCTTAGAGGAAAAAGGAGTGTGAAGAGATCTGCAGGCAGTTATACCAACAACACATAACTGTAGTGCCCATGTCCAACCTCAGACACGAGGAAAGAGGATGTTCCTACTGTCAGCCTCGGATTTATTCACGAGTGACATGAACTTTAACTGAACCCGGCCACGACTTAAATGGTAAGTATTAACAGAGACAAAGTGACCCTGGACAATGACTTAGACCATGAGTATTATTAGACACAAAGTGACCCCGGACAGCGATTTAGACCGTGAGTATTATTAGAAACAAAGTGACCCCGGACAGCGACTTAGACCATGAGTATTATTAGAGACAAGGTGACCCCGGACAGTGACTTAGACCATGAGTATTATTAGAGACAAAGTGACCCCGGAGAGCGACTTAGGCCGACAGCAACTTAGACCGTGAGAGTTATTAGAGACAAGGTGACCCAGGACAGCGACTTAGACTGTGAGCATTATTAGAGACAAGGTGACCCCGGACAGCGACTTAGACCGTGAGTATTATTAGAGACAAGGTGATCCCGGACAGCGACTTAAACCGTGAGCATTATTAGAGACAAAGTGACCCCAGACAGCGATTTAAACCGTGAGTATTAATACAGACAAACTGACCCCGGACAGTGACTTAAACCGTGAGTATTAATAGAGACAAAGTGACCCCGGACTGTGACTTAAACCGTGAGTATTAATACAGACAAAGTGACCCCAGACAGCGACTTAAACTGTGAGCATTAATAGAAACAGCATGACCCTGGACAGCGACTTAAAGCGTGAGCATTATTAGAGACAAAGTGACCCCGGATGGCGACTTAAACCGTGAGCATTATTACAGATAAAGTGACCCCGGACTGCGACTTAAACCGTAAGCATTATTACAGATAAAGTGACCCCGGACTGCGACTTAAACCGTGAGTATTAACAGAGACAAAGTGACCCCGGACTGCGACTTAAACCGTGAGTATTAACAGAGACAAAGTGACCCCGGACTGCGACTTAAACCGTGAGTATTAACAGAGACAAAGTGACCCCGGACTGCGACTTAAACCGTGAGTATTAATAGAGACAAAGTCACCCCGGACTGCGACTTAAACCGTGAGCATTAACAGAGACAAAGTGACCCCGGACTGCGACTTACACCGTGAGCATTATTAGAGACAAAGTGACCCCGGACTGTGACTTAAACCGTGAGCATTAATAGAGACAAAGTGACCCTGGACTGTGACTTAAACCGTGAGCATTAATAGAGACATAGTGACCCCGGACAGCGACTTAAACCGTGAGCATTAATAGAGACAAAGTGACCCCGGACAGCGACTTAGACCGTGAGCAGTATTAGAGACAAAGTGACCCCGGACTGTGACTTAAACCGTGAGTATTATTAGAGACAAGGCGACCCCGGACAGCGACTTAGACCGTGAGTATTATTAGAGACAAAGTGACCCCGGACAGTGACTTAGACTGTGAGCATTACTAGAAACAAGGTGACCCCGGACAGCGATTTAAACTGTGAGCAATAACTGAGACAAAGTGACCCCGAACCGCAATTTAAACCTTGAGTATTATTAGAGACAAGGTGATCCCGGACAGCGACTTAGACCGTGAGCATTATTAGAGACAAAGTGACCCCGGACAGCGACTTAAACTGTGAGCAATAATTGAGACAAAGTGACCCCGGACCGCAATTTAAACTGTGAGCATTATTAGAGACAAAGTGACCCCGGACAGTGACTTAGACCGTGAGAAATAATTCAATCAATCAATCAATTTTTTTATATAGCGCCAAATCACAACAAACAGTTGCCCCAAGGCGCTTTATATTGTAAGGCAAGGCCATACAATAATTATGTAAAACCCCAACGGTCAAAACGACCCCCTGTGAGCAAGCACTTGGCTACAGTGGGAAGGAAAAACTCCCTTTTAACAGGAAGAAACCTCCAGCAGAACCAGGCTCAGGGAGAGGCAGTCTTCTGCTGGGACTGGTTGGGGCTGAGGGAGAGAACCAGGAAAAAGACATGCTGTGGAGGGGAGCAGAGATCGATCACTAATCATTAAAAGCAGAGTGGTGCATACAGAGCAAAAAGAGAAAGAAACAGTGCATCATGGGAACCCCCCAGCAGTCTACGTCTATAGCAGCATAACTAAGGGATGGTTCAGGGTCACCTGATCCAGCCCTAACTATAAGCTTTAGCAAAAAGGAAAGTTTTAAGCCTAATCTTAAAAGTAGAGAGGGTGTCTGTCTCCCTGATCTGAATTGGGAGCTGGTTCCACAGGAGAGGAGCCTGAAAGCTGAAGGCTCTGCCTCCCATTCTACTCTTACAAACCCTAGGAACTACAAGTAAGCCTGCAGTCTGAGAGCGAAGCGCTCTATTGGGGTGATATGGTACTACGAGGTCCCTAAGATAAGATGGGACCTGATTATTCAAAACCTTATAAGTAAGAAGAAGAATTTTAAATTCTATTCTAGAATTAACAGGAAGCCAATGAAGAGAGGCCAATATGGGTGAGATATGCTCTCTCCTTCTAGTCCCCGTCAGTACTCTAGCTGCAGCATTTTGAATTAACTGAAGGCTTTTTAGGGAACTTTTAGGACAACCTGATAATAATGAATTACAATAGTCCAGCCTAGAGGAAATAAATGCATGAATTAGTTTTTCAGCATCACTCTGAGACAAGACCTTTCTGATTTTAAAGATATTGCGTAAATGCAAAAAAGCAGTTATACATATTTGTTTAATATGCGCATTGAATGACATATCCTGATCAAAAATGACTCCAAGATTTCTCACAGTATTACTAGAGGTCAGGGTAATGCCATCCAGAGTAAGGATCTGGTTAGACACCAATTGAGACAAAGTGACCCCGGACAGCGACTTAGACCGTGAGTATTATTAGAGACAAGGTGACCCTGGACAGCGACTTAGACCGTGAGTATTATTAGAGACAAGGTGACCCTGGACAGCGACTTAGACCGTGAGTATTATTAGAGACAAAGTGACCCCGGACAGCGACTTAAACTGTGAGCAATAATTGAGACAAAGTGACCCCGGACCGCAATTTAAACTGTGAACATTATTACAGACAAAGTGACCCCGGACAGTGACTTAGACCTTGAGTATTATTAGAGACAAGGTGACCCTGGACAGCGACTTAGACCGTGAGTATTATTAAAGACAAGGTGACCCCGGACAGCCACTTAGACCGTGAGCAGTATTGGAGACAAGGTGACCCTGGACAGTGACTTAGACCGTAAGCATTATTAGAAACAACGTGACCCCGGACAGCAACTTACACCGTCACCATTGTTAGAGACAACGTGACCCAGGACAGTGACTTAAACCATCAGCATGAGTAGAGAAAAAGTGACCCCGGACAGCAACTTAAACCGTCACCATTATTAGAGACAACGTGACCCCGGACAGTGACTTAAACCATCAGCATGAAAAGAAGACAAAGTGACCCCGGACAGCAACTTAAACCGTCACCATTATTAGAGACAACGTGACCCAGGACAGTGACTTAAACCATCAGCATGAGTAGAGACAAAGTGACCCCGGACAGTGACTTAAACCATCAGCATGAGTA
The DNA here is from genome assembly GCF_902500255.1 of Thalassophryne amazonica. Taxonomy (NCBI): domain Eukaryota; kingdom Metazoa; phylum Chordata; class Actinopteri; order Batrachoidiformes; family Batrachoididae; genus Thalassophryne; species Thalassophryne amazonica. The sequence continues at coordinate 237,166 of NW_022986258.1, read as the reverse complement.
GAAGACAAAGTGACCCCGGACAGCAACTTAAACCGTCACCATTATTAGAGACAACGTGACCCAGGACAGTGACTTAAACCATCAGCATGAGTAGAGACAAAGTGACCCTGGACAGTGACTTAAACCATCAGCATGAGTAGAGACGTGACCCCGGAAAATGACTTAAACCATCAGCATGAGTAGAGACAAAGTGACCCCGGACCGCTCACTTCCTTCTGAGTGCTGTCTTTTTAAATTCCTTGGCACAGTCTCCGTGTCTCCAGTCACACGGCTGCCTGTCAGCGTGTGCCGTGTCCTTTCAATCAAAGAGGTAAAAATAAATAAATAAAATGGTTCTCAGAGTACTGCCCTTAAAATGTATTTTCACAGACCCACAAATGAGCCGAATATCATAAAAAATATTTAATTTGACTTGTCAGCTGCCAACTTCAGATCAGAGTTATACTGTCACAGCGGAAATTCAACATGGTTATAGTCCTGTTAAGTCAACAAAACACTAAGTGGTGCAGACTTCAGGTGCCCCGCTGGACCAACTCAAATGTAATGCAGGTTCACATTATTAATGAAGAAAACCGACATAATGTTAAAATAACACACACACACACACACACACACACACACACACACACACACACACACACACACACACACACACACACACACACACACACACACACACACACACAAACAGAGCTGCTCCAAGGCAGGTTACCTGTTGCACTGTTATTAAGGCGGGGTCAGGGGGGAGTGGCTTAGTGGGTGGAGCAGGCCTGTCATGAACCTGATAGAGAAGAGGAAGAAAAACAAACAAACACAAAACAGGAAGCAGAATGACAGCTGATGTAAATGTCTGCATAATAGGGACCAGGGGTCAAAGGTCAAACAGGCATGCTTAAAATAAACCAGTAATTCATTTGTTGCCTTGACAACATGCCAGCTGTGTTTAAAATATTCAGGCTGTAAGAAACTGCAGCCACAGGAGGGCGGAGCCTATGTAATGACCCGGTGAGAGTTCATCTTAACTGATTTATTCCCATTGACCTTTGAAGACCTGTAATTAAATGATGGTGGTGAGTCCGACCAGCCTCAAAGCTTCTTGCTTTGTGACATCACAAAATTCTTACGGTGATAAAAGCAAGAATTTCAGACGGGTTTCCTGTCAGTCTGATGGAACAACAGAGGGACACTGGCTGAGACACACCACAGACACAGACCTGGCACCGAGGAAGAACTTCCTCCTCCTGGCATCCGTCCGTCTGCAGAAGACGATGGTGTAGCGCCCAGGTTTTTTTGTTTTTTTTGTACACTTTCTCAAATCAATTTCAATTTATTTCTTTTATATAGCACCAAATCACAACAGAGTTGCCTCACGGTGCTTCACATAAATAAGGTCTAACCTAACCAACCCCCCCCAAGAACACAGGCGACAGTGCTAAGAAAAAACTCCCTTTGATGATTTGAGGAAGAAACCTCAAGCAGACCAGACTCAAAGGGGTGACCCTCTGCTTGGGCCATGATACAAACACAGTTGACAATACAAATACGAGGGCTGTCAATAAAGTCAATAAAGACACGCCCACGTTTCACCTGGCTCCAGCAGGTAAATGGTTACTTAGTTGAGGTGGCGATGGGCTGGGTGGTTGCCATTCAGGGTTTCATAAAGCAGTCTAATCTTGTTGAGTCGGATAAACTCATTTCGTTGAATAATTTTTTAATGTTAGTCATTGTACAAAGCGCTTATTTGACTCAAGTTTTTAGACTGGTACAGAGGAGACAACTTATTTTAGTTGACATAACTTCAGTGTCCTCACGTACCACACGTACCACCATGTGATGGAACAAAGAAGAGCAACCTTATGTCGCTCATATTCCACCAGAAGGAGGAGCTTCCTCCGCTTTTGGCCATGCTTGTAGCTGATGACTGTCATGATGTGTTTGTGACAGTTCTCACATTAACTACCGGGTGTTGCTGTTACGATGAGCAGTGCTGTGTGCACAAAAAGGCTTGACAGAAGTGTCAAAGAAGAAACTGAAGAGTGAAACTGCTAGGTTAAGTATTAAGCACGTCATTCGTATGGCGTGCTTAGCTATGCCGGCAGTTCGTATGTGTCCGTAAATGTTAATAAAGCCAGTTAACAAAACAAAGGCTGGACAGTTCATGACAACAACCAACCCAGAAGTAAACAAAACGGTCACACACTGGAGCCGTCTCTTGGCAACATCACGCGCGAGACTGTTAAGTGGTGAAAACTGTCGACTAACATAAGACAGCAAATCTGCAAGTTTAAGCGGCGATGTGAAACAGTGATTGGATGGATAATGTTGGGTGACTAACTGTAGTCGACTAAATAAGTTTAGTAGACTGAAAGTCCAGTCGGCTTTATGAAACCGGACCCTGGAGCGGTTCTGTGGTATTGTGGACGTACAGCACCAGCTCTTGCTCGCTGACCTGAGCTGACAGCGGGCGAGCGACAGACGCAGATTTCTGTTCTCTGTAAGTGAATGTTCATCGTCAGTCAGAAGTCGTGAAGATGTGTTAAGTTTAAAAAATTAAAAAGCCTATTATTTACGTTGTCTTAGCATAGGCTCAGACTCACTGACTCCGTTAAAATAAATAACGTTTGGCCAGCAAACGGATTTAAAAAATAAAAAAAAGAAGAAAAGAAGTTTGGTCATGTGACCACGTTCTGTGTTCAGGTGCTGTTATTCCCCGTCAGTGCAGAGCCAATTCTCTCTGGCGAGCACAACGTGTGCTGCGGACGGAAAGGACACGTTCTCACATTAGACTCCTGGTAACACAGAGGAGCAACGTGGGGAAGAAGAAGAAGAAAAACCTGAGCGTTTTCTGTAGCGAGTATGCTGGACCAGAAGGATGGATGCAAAGCAGCCATATGCAAAGGGGATCTGAGGAACCACCCCTGAGGCTCTACATGCTGAGAGGGGCATTCTGCTGCCCTCTAGTGTTCACATCCTGTGGGTGGGGTTTCTCAACAGACATGAAAGTGACACACAGAGACAAAGTGCAACAATCAATAAATATAATCCAATAAAATATTATTCTCAAATGGACACATAATGACTACTTTTACGTTTTGTCCATCTAGTACTTTCTGACAGTAATACTTCTGTAACGTTACATAAGTAGCTGCAGGATTTTGACTTTGTTGATCTGTTAATGGGCAACACGGTGGTTAGTGGTTAGCACTGTTGCCTCATAGAAAGAAGGTCATGGTTCAATTCCCACCTGTGGCCTTTCTGTGTGTTTGTCTGTGTGTCCCTGTGACAGACTGGCGTCCTGTCCAGGGTGGACCCCGCCTCACACCCTGTGACTACTGGGATATGCTCCAGCCCCTTGCGCCGCTTAACTGGAGTAAGCGGTTGAAGATGAATGAGTGAGTGATCTGTTAGTCTGCGATTACACACTGTTGTCCAGCAGGTGGCGGTGATGAACATGTTTACCAAACACCATTAAAGTTAGAAGAAGAAGACAGGGCTAACATTGTGGTAACTTAGCAATGATAACAATAGAATAGAATGTTTTCTATTGTCATTATACTCAAGGTGCAACGAAATTAAAAGACAACTCCCGTAGTGCAAAGGTGTAAAAGTAAATATAAAAAGACAAATAAGAATATATACATGTATTTAAAAGGAGCCAGTAGGTGTATATAAATATAAACAGGAGTCTGTACTATTCATTGCATTCACCTTCTTAAAAAATAAATGCAATGAATAGTGCAGACTGTAGGCTAATGTGCATTCAATACTCGTATTGCACTTGGGTAGAACATGTTGGTGAGTCTGGATGTGCGGGCCTTGATGGACCGGTACCTCTTTCCTGAGGGCAGCAGTGAGAACAGGCTGTGCCCGGGGTGTGAACCAGCAAAGCTGATGCTTCTGGCCCTGCACAGACATCTGGTGTTATAGATGTCTGACAGAGAGGACAGCTGCGCTCCTATGATGTTCTGTGCTGACTTCCTGACTCTCTCCAGAGCCTTCTTGTCAGCCTGAGAGCAGCTCCTGTACCACACCAAGATGTTGTTGGTGAGGACGCTCTCTACAGAACACCTATAGAAGGACAGCAGCAGTTCCTGGGACAGATTGACCTACCTCAGTGACGCTGCTGTGCCTTTTTTACAAGGGCATTGGTGTTGGTGCCCCATGTCAGGTCCTGAGAAATGTATGTTCCCAGGAACTTGAAGTCACTGACCCTCTCTATGGTGTCTCCCTGAAAGAGAAAGGGGGAGAGGGGTCCTCCCTCTTCTGCCTGAAATCTTTGAGAAGTTAAGTGCCAGGTTATTTAGGGAGCACCAAGTGGTGAGGTTCAGGACCTCCTCACTGTAGACCGTCTCACTGTTGTTATGACTCAGCCCAACCACAGTAGTGTCATCCGCAAATTTGACAAAGATGTTGCTGCTGTGGGTTGGTGCACAGTCAGGGGTGTACAAAGTGTACAGTATGGGGCTGAGCACACAGCCCTGAGGGGCCCCAGTGCTCACTGTCAGCACTGAGGAGTGGTGGGACCCCATCCTGACTGACTGCAGACGGTTGGTGAGAAAGTCTCTGATCCATCTGCAGGTGTGCTCGCCAATGCCACCTGCATAATCTGTTATAGTGGCTAATATATGTGACAGGTTGATTTGATTTCCTGTTATTTCAACATTACGCACTTTAATCCCGCGTTAGTCCAAGTAGGACATCAAGGACTAATACTATCTATTGATTATTGATAATTTTTACTGCGGTCCAATGAATGATTCACTCATCAGATTGTTTCCATTCAGACACTTCCTGCACACTTTCAAAATAAAATCCCCGTTATTTAGCGAAGCACAAAGGAAATAAGGAACCCTGGTCGACTACCCAGCATGCATCACGCCTCCCTCCCGTCACCTTCCACCATGTCTGTAGGGGAGGAGCTACTGTCTGAAAATCTATCCTAACAGTTTACACCTGTACCTGTTTTTGGGGCGAGGCCAGCAGGACGTTCGTCTGCAGGTTCTGATGGTACCTCAGAGGTCGGACCTGCTCGCCATTCCTGGTGTCTGCTCGCTCCATCGCTGGAGTTCTGCACAAAAAGAAACAAACAAACAAAAAAGTCATCACTGTTGATTCATTTTTATTCACATACAATGTAAACATGCATAAAATAGCAGAAAAATGTAGTAACGAAACACAAATACATAAAATACAGGGTAACACAAAAAAAAAGACAAAAAAAAAAAAAAAAGAAAAAAGCTTGTTTCCATTGTGGCCCAACAAAATACTCACAGGCAAACAGATTCATATGTACATGAAACCCAATTAATTAATTATCAAACTCCACTGTGAGGAAAAAAATGACAACTGAAGGTCCCCCCCCCACAATAAATGGATGAACAGCAATTTGTTCAGTTTTAATGAGGGAAAGGTCACGATGATCAGGAACCAAACAGCCTGGACCACATGTAGCCTCAGATTTATTCTGACTGAAATTTCTGTTTCAATCCACACAAGAAAAACGTGTCCAAAAATTTCTTACATCTTAGAAATATCAACGTGTCCACAGAACCTGACTGCAGTCCAACGTTTGTCTGCTGTGTCGCTGTGAGACAGCTACACAGTGGAACAGAGGAATGTTCTTAAAAACAACAAGAAGACGTGATGTTTCAGCAACAGCTTGCCAGAAGGCACATGGGAGACTTGAGCCAGAGCTGCTCAGCACCGCGGTCTCCTGTGCAGGATGCTGCTGAACAGGCTAATGGCTTAACTCCACCAAGTAGTTCCAGTTGCAGGTCTTTAGGTCCATGTTCCGACAGACTCGGGTTCACCTGCTGTGTTGTGCAGCTTTAGTGGAACGGCTGCTGGTTCCAAAACACCAGAGTCTCTGCCAGAAACCACGGAACCGATGAAAAACCAAGAAGAGGACCACGGGTATGATGAAGAGGAAGACAACCAGGAGAGCAACACGGATCAACCCAGTATCTGACCACACACACACACACACACACACACACACACACACACAGAGGAGAGCTTTAGGTTAAACCTTGTGAATGTCCATTTTCCAGAATCACATGACCAGATTCATCTACAGTACATGTGTCCAGCACAAAGACACAGAACAACACAGGAAGACGACTCATCAGGATCGAAAACCTTCAACAACTGGAGCTCCTGAACCTCTAAGAGCTCAAACTGACAACAAAACAAAGAACTGACATAAACCACTCAAAGTGGGCATGTCTGACACTCAGGATGGCAACCGTTTGACACTTTGGTCACCTATCTAAAAAATGTATGGTGGACATTCAGGAGTGGCAGGTGCTGCCAGGGAGGGGCCAAAATTTTAAAACAAAATGCTCCAGTCATTTTAAAAATATACAAAATTATTATATAGCTGCGACGCTATGCGAGCTGTGATTGGCTGATTTCTGGTCTGATATTTTCACATATCAGACCGTTACCATGACAATTGGTCCGGATCACGTATCAGGTTCATTACAAACCAGAAAGCTAAAAACACGATTAGCAATGCAGCAGATAAACAGAATATTCACAGAGGAATCCTTCAAATGGTGATACAAGCACCAAAAATTGGCACACATACTCCTGAAACATTACTCTTTTGAAAAAACTGATTGGGCACTTGAATTTTCAACAGGCAGCCAGGTAGGGGTCAACTGAAGAATTACACAGGGGTCAAAACTGAAAAATGTTCCAATCATATTGAAAGCTACACCACATTATTTGTCTGAACAAATAATGGGGGAGGTGATGGTCTAGTGGTTAAAGTGTTGGGCTTGAGACCAGAAGATCCTCAGTTCAAATCCCCGCCTGACTGGAAAATCACTAAGGGCCCTTGGGCAAGGTTCTAAATCCCCAAGTTGCTCCCAGTGTGTAGTGAGCACCTTGTATGGCAGCACCCTGACATCAGGGTGAATGTGAGGCATTATTTTAAAGCGCTTTGAGTGTCTGATGCAGATGGAAAAAAGCGCTATATACGAAATGCAGTCTATTTACCATTTGAACATAAATATTTAAAAAAGGTATAGTTTGGACTGTGTGTGACTGAATGTTATGGGGTAAAAATAGCAAGAATGCTGACAAAGGTCAATTTCAGTTTGTACAGGGGTCAAAAGTTAAAGTTGCTCCAAATATTGTAAGAAGTGATGCAAATTATTGGTTGAGTTAATAGGGTTTTAAAAAGGAATAGCTTGGACCATGTGTCAAGCTTAGTTGCCACGTTACACAGTAACATATGTCACATGTCATAGAATTCAATGGACATTGACCTTGTCTGACCTTTACTTTGGTGAACAAACATTCAACACAGTCAAAACTATTCCATTTATTAATCCTATTAGTTCATCCAATAATTTCCACCATCTCATCTCATCTTCAACTGCTTTTCAGGGTTCAGGTCGCAGGGGCAACAGCTCCAGCAGGGGACCCCAGACTTCCCTTTCCCGTGCCACATTGACCACCTCTGTCTGGAGGATCCCGAGGCGTTCCCAGGCCAGTGTGGAGATATAATCTCTCCACCTAGTCCGGGGTCTTCCCCGGGGTCTCCTCCCAGATGGACATGCCTGGAACACCTCTTTAGGGAGGCGCCCAGGAGGCATCCTTACCAGATGCCCGAACCACCTCAGCTGGCTCCTTTCAACGTGAAATAGCAGCTGCTCTACTCTGAGCTCCCTGCGGATGACCGAGCTTCTCAGGAGGGAGACATCAGCCACCCTCCTGAGGAAGCCCATTTCAGCAGCTTGTACCCGCAATCTGGTTCTTTCAGTCATGACCAAACATTCATAGGTGAGAGTATGAATGAAGATTGACCAGTAGATTGAGAGCTTCGCCTTTTGGCTCAGCTCCCTTTTCGTCACAACAGTATGGTAGAGTGAGTGCAATACCGCCCCTGCTGCACCAATTCTCTGGCCAATCGTCCCCTCACTCATGAACAAGACCCCAAGGTACTTGATCTCCTTCAATTGAAGGCCGTATTCCCTACCTGGAGTAGGCAATCCATTCGTTTCCTGCTGAGAATCATGGCCTCAGATTTAAAGATGCTGATCCTCATCTCAGCCGTTTCACACTCGACTGCGAACCAATCCAGTGTGTGTTGGAGGTCACCAGCCGATGAAGCCAACAGGACCACATCGTCTGCAAAAAGCAGTGATGAGACCCTGAGCCCACCAAACCAGAAACCCTCCTCCCCCGACTATGCCTAGATATCCTGTCGATGAATATCACAAACAGGATTGGTGACAAGGCGCAGCCCTGGCAGAGGCCAACCTCCACCGAAAACGAGTCCGACTTACTGCCAAGCACCCGAACACAGCTCTCGCTTTGCAAGTACAGAGATTGGATGGCCCTGAGAAGGGACCCCCTCACTCCATACTCCCGCAGCACCTCCCAGAGTACTCGATCATATGCATTCTCCAAGTCCACAAAACACATGTAGACTGGACGGGCATACACCCAGGCACCTCCAGGATCCTTGTAAGAGTGAAGAGCTGGTCGGTTGTTCCACGACCAGGACAGAACCCGCATTGTTCCTCTTCAATCAGAAGTTCAACTATTGGCCGAACCCTCCTTTCCAGCACCCTGGAGTAGACTTTACCAGGGAGGCTGAGTAGTGTGATGCCCCTGTAGTTGGCACACGCTCTCTGGTCCCCCTTTTTAAATATGAGGACCACCACCCCAGTTTGCCACTCCTTAGGCACTGTCCCAGACCTCAATCCAATGTTGAAGAGACGTCTCATCCAAGACAATCCCTCCACACCCAGAGCTTTCAGCATTTCTGGACGGATCTCATCAACCTCCAGACCCTTGTCACTGCCGAGTTGTTTGACTACTACCTCAGTGACTTCCACCAGGGAAACTGATAAAAATCCTCCATCAGCTTCCAGCTCTGCCCCTACTACAGAGGACGCTCTAGTCTGATGCAGGACTTCCTCAAAGTGTTCCTTCCACCGCCGCATTACATCCTCAGTTGAGGTCAACAGAGTCCCATTGTTACTGTAGGCAGCTTGGATAGTTCCTCGTTTCCCCTCCTGAGGTGCCTCACGGTCCGCCAGAAGCACCTTGGTGCTGACCAAAAGTCTGTCTCCATGGTTGCCTCCCCCACAGCAGAGGCTGCTGACCTTCAGGCCTGTTGGTACCTTGCAACTGCCTCTGGAGTCCTCCGAGATAACATATCCCGGAAGGACTCCTTCTTCATTCGGATGGCTTCCCTGACCACCGGTGTCCACCACAGTGTTTGAGGGTTGTCACCCCTTGAGGCACCTAAGACCATCAGGCCACAGCTCCCTGCTGCAGCTTCAGCAATGGAAGCTTTGAACATTGCCCATTCTGGTTTCAGTGCCCCCTAACCTCCACAGGGTTCAATTCAATTCAATCAATTTTTTTATATAGCGCCAAATCACAACAAACAGTTGCCCCAAGGCGCTTTATATTGTAAGGCAAGGCCATACAATAATTATTTAAAACCCTAACGGTCAAAACGACCCCCTGTGAGCAAGCACTTGGCTACAGTGGGAAGGAAAAACTCCCTTTTAACAGGAAGAAACCTCCAGCAGAACCAGGCTCAGGGAGAGGCAGTCTTCTGCTGGGACTGGTTGGGGCTGAGGGAGAGAACCAGGAAAAAGACATGCTGTGGAGGGGAGCAGAGATCGATCACTAATGATTAAATGCAGAGTGGTGCATACAGAGCAAAAAGAGAAAGAAACAGTGCATCATGGGAACCCCCCAGCAGTCTACGTCTATAGCAGCATAACTAAGGGATGGTTCAGGGTCACCTGATCCAGCCCTAACTATAAGCTTTAGCAAAAAGGAAAGTTTTAAGCCTAATCTTAAAAGTAGAGAGGGTGTCTGTCTCCCTGATCTGAATTGGGAGCTGGTTCCACAGGAGAGGAGCCTGAAAGCTGAAGGCTCTGCCTCCCATTCTACTCTTACAAACCCTAGGAACTACAAGTAAGCCTGCAGTCTGAGAGCGAAGCGCTCTATTGGGGTGATATGGTACTACGAGGTCCCTAAGATAAGATGGGACCTGATTATTCAAAACCTTATAAGTAAGAAGAAGAATTTTAAATTCTATTCTAGAATTAACAGGAAGCCAATGAAGAGATGCCAATATGGATGAGATATGCTCTCTCCTTCTAGTCCCCGTCAGTACTCTAGCTGCAGCATTTTGAATTAACTGAAGGCTTTTTAGGGAACTTTTAGGACAACCTGATAATAATGAATTACAATAGTCCAGCCTAGAGGAAATAAATGCATGAATTAGTTTTCAGCATCACTCTGAGACAAGACCTTTCTGATTTTAGAGATATTGCGTGAATGCAAAAAAGCAGTCCTACATATTTGTTTAATATGCGCTTTGAATGACATATCCTGATCAAAAATGACTCCAAGATTTCTCACAGTATTACTAGAGGTCAGGGTAATGCCATCCAGAGTAAGGATCTGGTTAGACACCATGTTTCTAAGATTTGTGGGGCCAAGTACAATAACTTCAGTTTTATCTGAGTTTAAAAGCAGGAAATTAGAGGTCATCCATGTCTTTATGTCTGTAAGACAATCCTGCAGTTTAACTAATTGGTGTGTGTCCTCTGGCTTCATGGATAGATAAAGCTGGGTATCATCTGCGTAACAATGAAAATTTAAGCAATACCATCTAATAATACTGCCTAAGGGAAGCATGTATAAAGTGAATAAAATTGGTCCTAGCACAGAACCTTGTGGAACTCCATAATTAACTTTAGTCTGTGAAGAAGATTCCCCATTTACATGAACAAATTGTAATCTATTAGACAAATATGATTCAAACCACCGCAGCGCAGTGCCTTTAATACCTATGGCATGCTCTAATCTCTGTAATAAAATTTTATGGTCAACAGTATCAAAAGCAGCACTGAGGTCTAACAGAACAAGCACAGAGATGAGTCCACTGTCCGAGGCCATAAGAAGATCATTTGTAACCTTCACTAATGCTGTTTCTGTACTATGATGAATTCTAAAACCTGACTGAAACTCTTCAAATAGACCATTCCTCTGCAGATGATCAGTTAGCTGTTTTACAACTACCCTTTCAAGAATTTTTGAGAGAAAGGAAGGTTGGAGATTGGCCTATAATTAGCTACGATAGCTGGGTCAAGTGATGGCTTTTTAAGTAATGGTTTAATTACTGCCACCTTAAAAGCCTGTGGTACATAGCCAACTAACAAAGATAGATTGATCATATTTAAGATCGAAGCATTAAATAATGGTAGGGCTTCCTTGAGCAGCCTGGTAGGAATGGGGTCTAATAAACATGTTGATGGTTTGGATGAAGTAACTAATGAAAATAACTCAGACAGAACAATCGGAGGAGAAAGAGTCTAACCAAATACCGGCATCACTGAAAGCAGCCAAAGATAACGATACGTCTTTGGGATGGTTATGAGTAATTTTTTCTCTAATAGTTAAAATTTTGTTAGCAAAGAAAGTCATGAAGTCATTACTAGTTAAAGTTAATGGAATACTCAGCTCAATAGAGCTCTGACTCTTTGTCAGCCTGGCTACAGTGCTGAAAAGAAACCTGGGGTTGTTCTTATTTTCTTCAATTAGTGATGAGTAGAAAGATGTCCTAGCTTTACAGAGGGCTTTTTTATAGAGCAACAGACTCTTTTTCCAGGCTAAGTGAAGATCTTCTAAATTAGTGAGACGCCATTTCCTCTCCAACTTACGGGTTATCTGCTTTAAGCTGAGTTTGTGAGTTATACAACGGAGTCAGGCACTTCTGATTTAAAGCTCTCTTTTTTAGAGGAGCTACAGCATCCAAAGTTGTCTTCAATGAGGATGTAAAACTATTGACGAGATACTCTATCTCACTTACAGAGTTTAGGTAGCTACTCTGCACTGTGCTGGTATATGGCATTAGAGAACATAAAGAAGGAATCATATCCTTAAACCTAGTTACAGCGCTTTCTGAAAGACTTCTAGTGTAATGAAACTTATTCCCCACTGCTGGGTAGTCCATCAGAGTAAATGTAAATGTTATTAAGAAATGATCAGACAGAAGGGAGTTTTCAGGGAATACTGTTAAGGCTTCTATTTCCATACCATAAGTCAGAACAAGATCTAAGATATGATTAAAGTGGTGGGTGGACTCATTTACTTTTTGAGCAAAGCCGATAGAGTCTAATAATAGATTAAATGCAGTGTTGAGGCTGTCATTCTCAGCATCTGTGTGGATGTTAAAATCGCCCACTATAATTATCTTATCTGAGCTAAGCACTAAGTCAGACAAAAGGTCTGAAAATTCACAGAGAAACTCACAGTAACGACCAGGTGGACGATAGATAATAACAAATAAAACTGTTTTTTGGGACTTCCAATTTGGATGGACAAGACTAAGAGTCGATCACAAAATTGATCATCTACCTTCAGCCTAGGGTGCTCTGGTACCATGTACACTTATGAGCATCCTTATGTTCGAACATGGTGTTCGTTATGGACCGTGACTAGCACAGAAGTCCAATAACAAACAACCATTCGGGTTTAGATCAGGGAGGCCATTCCTCAATCACACCTCTCCAGGTGTCTGTCATTGCCCACATGTGCGTTGAAGTCCCCCAGCACAACAATGGAGTCCCCCACCGGAGCCCCATACAGGTGTCCATTCAGGTACTCCAAGAAGGCTGAATACTCCAAAATGCTGTTCGGTGCATACGCACAAACAACAGTCAGAGTTTTCCCCTACGCCACCCGAAGACGCAGGGAGGCGACCCTCTCGTCTACTGGAGTAAACTCCAACATAGTGGCACTCAGCCAGGGGACTCGTGAGTATCCCCACACCCGCCCGGTGCCTCATCCCCTGAGCAACTCCAGAGAAGAATAAGGTTCAACCCCTATCAAGGAGAGTGGTTCTGTATCTGAGGCTGTGCATGGAGGCGAGGCCCACCAGATCTAACTGGTATCGCTACACCTCCCACACAAGCTCCGGCTCCTTCCCCCACAGCAAGGTGAAGTTCCACACCCCCAGAGCCAGCCCCTGCCACCCAGGTCTGGTCCGCCGAGGCCCGCGACTTTCAGTGCCACCCATGGGACAGCGCACTTGACACCAGCGGTTCCCCCTGCGGGTGGTGAGCCCAAAGAGTGGAGTTGGAAGGTCCATGTTGCCTTTTCGGGGTTTGCCCGACTGGGCTCCTTGGCAAGCCCAGCCACCAGGCACTCGCTGACGGGCCCTACATCTAGACCTGGCTCCAGATGAGGGCTCTGGGCTTCCTTCGGGCCAGGTCACATTTCCTCTTCCTCGTTCTATCATGGTGTCTTGTCAACCATTCTTATTCTGGCCTCTCGCCTGAGACCAATTTTCCATGGGGGACCCTACCAGGAGCACACACAAACCTCTCCACCACGATAAGGTGATAGTTCCCGGAGAGGTAATTTCCATAATTTTTTACCAAAATTGGAGCTTTAGCTTTCGACCCCTGTACAAACTGAAATTGACCTTTGTCACCATTCTTGCTGTTTTTACTCCATAACTCAAAAAATATTCAGTCATAGATAGTCCAAACTATACCGTTTTGGAAGACTTATGTTCAGACAAATAATGTGGCACAGCTTTCAATATGATTGGAACATTTTTCAATTCTGACCCCTACATGACCCAAGCTGCTACCCTGGGATGGCAACCATACATTTCCAAGTCTCTGTAGGAAGGTGATCAAAATACCTCATCAATCGTTTTGTCACCCTCAGTGGTAGCGACCGAGTGATCTGGTGCACAGACTGTCAGCTCCATCACGTGTCTTCAGTGTTTTAGTTTGCATTACCTCCTGTGGGCGTGGCTGGTCCGCTGTCCATGCTGCCCCCGTGACCGGAGTACCTGCAGTCCGGTGGAGCCCAGCCAGGATCACAGTGACAGTTCTTGTTACTGTTACACACCTGGAACACCAACCAGCAGAATTATGCCAAATATCAGTAAACGTCAGGGGAAAAATATCTTATTTTAAAAAATTAAATAATAATAAATTCAGTTTACACAGAACCAGTTCACAAGTTCTCTCAGTGTGCAATACATGAGCACGGTCTGGACCCTAGACCTGACCCACATCAAGAGGGCGCATGGTGTGGACTCTGGACCTGACCCACATCAAGAGGGCGCATGGTGTGGACTCTGGACCTGACCCACATCAAGAGTGTGCACAGTCTGAACTCTAGACCTGACCTACATCAAGAGCGAGCATGGTCTGGACTCCGGACCTGACCCACATCAAGAGCGAACATGGTCTGGACTCTGGAACTGATCCACATCAACAGCAAGCACGGTCTGGACTCTGGACCTGACCCAAATCAGGAGAAAGCACAGTCTGGACTCTAGACCTGACCCACATCAACAGCAAGCACGGTCTGGACTCTGGACCTGACCCACATCAGGAGCGAGCATGACGGCAGCAGCAATCTGATTATTACAGTTATCTACATTTATACCCAAAATCAGAAAACTAATTTTAGGAGATGGATCAGAAATTACCCTGTTCCTCCGTGAACACGGCGAGAAATCATGTGCAGACTAAAAATAAACCAAACAGAACACGCCACAGATAGCAGGCCAACACTCGCCAAACAGCCTGCTCTGCCTGGAACAGTACAGAGTCCTCAAAGTACTGCTGCTGCACCCCTTCAGAAGCCAGAACACAGTCACCCCGCTGCCCAAAATTTAACGTTTGTTAAATATTCTAAATGTTACAGAACATCTGAGTCAGGAAACAGATTTTGCTCCTCAATGAACAGAGACCACAATCCAGATTTGGTCCATAAGCCCCATCGGACCAACATGGAATATCCAATCAAAAATTTACTTTTCAAGTCCCAGTTTTAGTTCAGTTGACTTATTATAAACCAAATTTAAATAGTTTAACAAGTTGCAGCACTTTGCCTTACGTCTAGTTTTGGAAGCCATGTTTAGCTGAGCCTGGTTTAGGCGTGTGGTGCTTGTGGACCAGATCTGGTCCATTTCTTTTGTAACAGGAAAACAAAAACGTCATTTTCAGCTTGACTTTAAGGACCAGAGAGTTAAAGGCACGTGGACAGGTTGCAGACACTTTAAACTGCGTCCTTACGGACCCCGTGGCCATTGCACTTGGTGCGGCATTCTTCCACCCCGAACACCGACGCGTCCTGGCACCTCTGGTTCAAACAGGCCTGAAACACAAAGACCACGTCAGTCGGACCAGTTTATCCAGAATCCTGCAACATTTCCTCATTTGTCATTTATAAATTCTGCCAGCTGTAGATCCTCCAGGCCTATTGGGGACACCAGCTCACCTTGCTGGGACCACAAGAGGTGCCTTGGGCCACAGTCGCCGGGCCAGACACGTCGTCTCCCAGGTGGAAGAAGGTTCCCCTGCAGACCACATCACTGTGGTTTAAGGGCACCTTGGTGTGGATCTCTACCTTACTGCCCAGCAGGGGGTGCTCCCTTCCTCCCTGACACTGGATCTTGCCGCAGTAAACGTCCCTAATGTAGTAACACAGTAAAATGGGAGGACAAAAACTGACATAGAACCATTATAAGGAAATAATCTGCAACCAAACCAACAGGCATTGTGGGATTTGTAGTCTTAAAACTGATGTTTTCCGTGAAACACGAACAGCTAGCTAAACATGATGCATGCTATATCCACCACACTCAGAAGAACTCAAAGGCTCCAGCTACTGAATTTACAGAGTCCAATTAGGTTTGAGCCAATAGCACTGCTGTGTTTTGGCCTCTTTTGTTGAATGGGGCCGTGGCGTCTTTTGAACTGGTCTATGATCTGTACTCACGCAATTCTACAGGCGATGTAGGATCCGTTGGCCAACTGTCCACAGTTTCCAAACTTGTTGCCCTGAGTGTTGACTGATGCAAAACAGACAGCTGGTGCGCTGGAAGCATCTGGAATACACACGAGTCATGTTTGAACCCAGTGTGAACAGACTTTGAGCCAAATTGGTTCTCACCAATTTTAAAGGAGTCCAGGTTCATTAGGAACAACAAAAGTTCTGGACAAAAGCTAAATACTCAGGGAGAAAAAAAAAATATGAGTGGAAATTGTTGATTCTCAAACCAGCTGTCGAACATTTTAAGAAAAATTACTCCATAATTTTAATTTCCGTCTTTAGTTCTGTAACTGTGTGAGGAAACATGATGGAAAGTACAGCGACCATGAAACCATGGTTTGAACCGTACCACGAGGCAGGCGCACCATTACACCCCGACTCTTTAGAATCAGTTCTAGACCAGTGAAAAGTGGTTCTATATGAAGAACTACGAGGGTAGGCTGAAAAGTTCTAAGGCTCCCCATGAAGGAGTAATGCATTAACTGCATTATAGTGAGCCTTAGAACTTTTCAGCCGACCCTCGTAGTTCCAGCGTGAATCGATTTAATACCAGCCAGAGCAGTTCAGATGAGACTAGTTAGGTTTAGTTTAGACTCAGTGTCTATTAGTTAAAAAAACTGATCTGCTTTAATGTAAACTAAAGAGAAGATGGGAACTAAAGTGGGTATCAACTAAACCAGGTTCGGTTCGCTAAAATTTTGACTTAAACATCTTATTCTGGTTCAGAGTATAAACTGGTTTTGACTCTGCATAAAGTTAGTGGGACCGACTCAGTACAAATACAAAAATGAACTATAATTTGGTTTGGGTCAGTTTAAACCCACTTAGGATCAGTTTAAACCAGTTTGGACAGTAGTACAGATTCTGCATAAACTCCAGCTACCAAACAAACCTGGGCTTCATCCAGTATAAACCAGTTTATGTTCAGTGTAAAACTGTCTGAACCCAGGAGAAATCAGATTCTAATCCAAATACTTTTTCTACAAATCTGAATGGTTAATTGTGTGAGATTTCAGACTATAAAATATCACATAAATGGTGGCAAAATATTAAAACCATTTCACATTTAATGTGTTACTCCGCGCCCTGTCCACGCGCGTTGCTACGCAGATGTCAATAATAGAGCTGTCAGCTGAGAGCGAGAGGTTGCCAACTGCCTTTAAACACAACAAAGAAGAACAGAGCGAGAGAAACTGGACACCGAAAAGGATTAATTTAAGATACCATACGAAAGTATTGTAGCGAGAAGCCTGCATTCACCATTCAACCTACTAAGTTTGCAAAAAGCAGAAGCCATAAAATGTCTTCAAAGACAGGTCAAGATCTGGGATATATCAAGTTGTCAAAAGAAGGCTTTCCTGACCATAGCACAGGATGGGCAATTGTCATCAACCCCCACCACTAACAGGATTTAAGATTCTCTAAAGTGCATTCCTCACATAGCTGCGAATCCCTTATTAGCCCCAAAACCAGATGTTGGCAACTCCTTTCTCATCTAACAAAACAGAAAATATAAAGACATATTTGTCCCCCAAAAGTTCCAGAACTATGTCTTTACAGCAAGATTCCACAGACGAACTGCCCTCAACTTGGAAATCACACTGCAGTTTGTCTGGTTAAAATCGGTGCAACATTAACGGATTTCATGTTTTATGATGAAATCCAAAACCCAGTCCCTTCCAGTCCGTGAACCAAGAGTGACCCCTGTTGGACAAATTGGGGAAGGGCATGTAACTGACTTGTACAGTATTATAAAGTGTAACCACTTTTAAAGAAAATTGTACTTTGTTGTTGTAACCAGGAAAAGAAAAGAACAGTGATCATTTAATCTCACACATGGAATTTATGTATATCCTGCATTTTTGCTCTGATCATAGATTGTAGAAAGTTTATCCAATGTGCTTTTTCATATAATCGTGTTGTGTGATAGTTCTAAGGAAATTGTGTTTACTAGAGTTTTATAATACAGTACTTGCTTGGTTTTTGAGCGGGAAGTTAAGATAGCAGATACTGATTTATTATAAACTGGACAAAGAAACGCAGAGAAAAACTACAGTACTCAGAATTCTTGGGGATGGCGCTTTTAACCCTTTAAAAGCATGCGCCCCCGGGGAATCACTCTCTTACTCTTGCTCTGACTCTTACCCTGCACTTACTCTTCTCTCCTCCTCCGCTGACTCCTGCCTCTTTTTTTGGGTCCCGAGACGCCACCTCGCCGTCCAAATTTTTATGACCCTTTGTCTGCAACCACGTTGCCTAAACTTATTTCTTGCTTGTGTGCGCAACACTAGAAATTACTTTTTCATTTTTCTACAAATAACTTTTTCTCCACTTTTGTCAAGTTAAAAGCACAGGCACATTTAACTTCCTTTTGCGATTTTTCCAATTAAAACCTTTTTCTTCTTGAAATCCACATTCATCTCGTGAACATTTTTCTTACAAAGTTAACTATTTTTGTATTGAATTCTTGATTTGACCTGGCTTCCAAAGACGACGACGAAAGACGAATTTTTGATTTTTGGTGAATAGAGAATAAAGACACTCAAACCTTTATTCTGACGATCCCAGACTACAAGTGCTGCAGAGATAAAAACATCCAGGTCAGCCAAGCCGCGATAGCGATCCGAAGCGCCGCCACAAGTCGGAGCGTAATAACTGAAAAAGCCCCTGGTACCCAACAAAACTGGATGCGGTGACTGACAGAGTCTCTCTGCCAAGGAACCGGAGACAGCTGCGCAGACGGACGGTTCATTGACTGAAAAGTGAGACGGCTCCCAGCATCTGACCGCACGGAGACCATTTGCACAGCGCATCCAAGTAAGACCGGGCTATGGTGTCAGATAAAAACAGAGTGGCTTTATTTAACTCTATCCCCCGTCATTAACAATATCTCCCGCTAATGAATACTAAAGGTAATTCCCTGCTGATTAGGACGAAATTCATTCTTAAATTCCCCCAACTAAACGAAAATTATCTGAACGTCATATAAGAATTGCTCAGGGAACGTCATCATCATCAAATTGCTTGCTGTGATATGTCCTGTTATTTAACTCCTGAGTTAAATAAATGTTTTAAACATGTGAAGTTGTCTGTGGTTTGTATGGTTTTACAGAGGGGGTCGGACTTGACATGTAGAACTTATTACTGTAAGATTAGAGACTGCTTTTAATATTTCCTATTGGCTGACCGTAAATCTGTGATATTATAACCTTGTTATAATATCATTCAGTCATAGGTGGTGCCCCCATTATTCAAGGTAAAATTATCCACAAGTGATAATTTCAAAATATCCTGAAACACACATTCTTCCCGCTACAGTATTGATGTAGATTCTGCTCACAGAATTTCCAATTTGGCATGAAGACACTGTTCCCACAGTAAGCTTTGACGAGCCAACCACACCCTTTGTCTGCGTAACAGTTTTACCAAACTATATTATTATGCGGATTAAGATGTAGCCTTCAGGGGTGGGCACAGATCCGTGCAAACATTGGAATTGGATTACTATGACAATAACCCCCTTGTGTCTGATGATTTGCAGACGTTAATGCTTGATTACTGTTGTAAATATCCGTTTTACCAGCTCCACTAACACACTGCCGGTAAAACTCAATTTGTGACAGTAAAATCCAGTATTAACGTCCGCAAATCATCAGACACAACAGGGTTATTCCCTACCTATAATGCCGCGTTCACACCAGGCACAATCAGACGCCACAAATTCGTATTGGTTGCGTGGCGACACAATATCGCACCACAAACGCGCCAATCCCTCAAAATCAGTTGGAAACCCGTCTTTGGGCCAATTTAAACTGGTTTATGTGAATATAACAGACAGGACGTTAACCAGCATAAACTAGCTTTTGTACGCATTTGTTTCTCAAAATATTCTGGTGCTGGTTTAGCATCAGAAGACCAGTTTAGGTGTAATATAGCATTTTAAGGTCACAATAAACTGGTTTAGTAGAGGAATAAGAGTAGACCCGTTCAAACTGGGTTTTCTTACTGGGTCCCCACAGCCTCTGGCATTGGGTGTGCGTGCTGGTGCAGGCTCCTCCATAGCAGTAGGAGGTACCATTGTCACAGTGCTCACCATCCTGCAGGAAGACATTGGGGGGGCAGTAGGGGGAGGAGCCTGTGCAGAACTCTGGCAGGTCACACTCCCCGAGGGGTTCACGACACACTGAACCCGCCAGCTGCAACTACAGAGGTGGAGGCGGAGCTACACTTACAATTACAAACACATATTAAAAATGAATGCCGGTGCCTCTGTGGGTTTGTCCTACCTTACAATCATGGCAGCAGATGCCATCAGATGAGCACTGAGCTCCAAGAACCAGGCGACAGGTTGAGGCGTTGCAGCAGGGGTCCTCACACTCCTGACCAATCAGAACACAGCCACACACGTGAACACGGCAAACGTGGACTCAGACACACATCCACAGGGAACCTGATCCCAGTCCATACAATTTGCACGATGGCCGGCAAGTACCTGCAGCAGGCCGCAGTCACACTCTTCGCCTTGCTCCACGTGCAGGTTTCCGCACCGCGGTATGCCCACCAACCACTCCGGCTGGGGAACGTTGAACAGACACATGCCGCCACTGTGCAGCAGACTGGCGGACAGGTCTGCAGCACTGCAGCTGCTAAACTGCTGCCCGGGCAGGAACCTGTTGGTCAGAGGGCAACAGGTTCAACTCCTCCAAGTGTTACAGCCAATGAGCAAGGCACATTTTCATATTTGAAGACGCCGGACTGTGAGGTTCTTCTACACTGGGGCGAGGTTCTACTGAACATATGATGTCACCAATCTAGTGTTAATTTTGTCACCTGATTTTTAATTTAGTCTTTTGCCAAATGTGCTTTTGTAGTTTTAGTCACATTTAGTCATTCACATCCCATTTTTATTTAGTCATGTTTTAGTTGATTAAAGTCTGTTCATTTTAGTGTAGTTTTAGTCAGAGGACTGAATGGATTAGATCTTGTTTCAATCAAGACATTTTAGTCTTTTTGATAAAAACTGATTTTTTTTCAGATTACCAATTCAGTCAATACAGTGTTTCATACATCTGAACATCTGAAATACTGAATGTTGTTATTACCTGACAAAAAAACATTTGCTGAATTATTGAAGGTTTGTGGTGTTTCCACCAATAATGTAAATCCACAAAGCTTCCTGTGAGATACAATTAGACGTTGAGTTTTAATGTAAATACACAGTGCTGTAGGGTCCAGGTCATTAGAAATTAAATATTTGTTGGATCTAGTTTTTCTATGTGCATGTTCAAAATTGGATGGAAATTTGTTAAAGCAAAGCAGAACTAAACAAAAATAAATTCAACATTTGTGCAATGAGATGTTCTCTGGCTGCAGCAGAGTGCCCTCCAGATGGAATGGGTCCTGCGGGTACAGCAGGGTGCCCTCCAGAAGGAACAGGTCCACTGGCTGCACCGGGGTGCCCTCCGGAAGGAACAGGGCCTCTGGCTTCAGCGGGGTGCCCTCCAGATGGAACGGGTCCTCTGGCTGCAGCGGGGTGCCCTCCAGATGGAACGGGTCCTGCGGGTGCAGTGGGATGTCCTCTGGATGGAACGGGTCCTCTGGCTGCAGCGGGATGGCCTCCAGATGGAATGGGTCCTGCGACTGCAACGTGGTGCCCTCTGGATGGAACGGGTCCTCTGGCTGGTGCAGGTCCTCTGGTTGTTGGCCTGGGTGGGGAGCTCCTCTGTTGGTTGCTCCTGTGGGACGTGCTTAGTCTGCGGTTGAGTGCAGTGTCCTTGGAAAGATTGGGACTGCTGCCTTGAAGACATGCACTCCATCTTACAGGCTGTGCAGGTCTAGGGTGGGGTGGGGTGCCATATAAACATTTTGCTTCAATGCACACACTCTGGGCATTTTATGTGCAGACGCAGGTTGAGGAGCGGACCAACGTCTGACCGAACCCAGCGCTAAATAACCAGAAAGCGGTTCCACAAACAAAACGATTTTATTTCCCCCTCTAGTGCAATAATTAGTGTACAACATAAATATGTGGTTTGTCTGGTGGAGTGAAGGACGGCGCGCTCTCCAGCGCCCAAAAGAATCAAAGCCACGGCGCTTCTGGACTCAGATTCACCAGCAAACACCCCCCAGGTGGACACGACAAACTGACTCTGTGAAGGATGGAAAAGGTGAGGTAAGTCAACAGAGCTACAGCAAATATCCCTCAGAACGCACACACTATCAGCAACACATTCAGGTCTGAATTTAAGCTTTATGTAAATGAGCAGCTTCTCACAACAGGTGGAGGATCATCAGTCCGTACGCCACGGCAGTGAGAAGCAAACTGCACAATTCTCATCAATGTTCAAATACACTGCATAACAAAATACCAAATTACTATTAACGATCATTCAGACAATAATCACCTCTGATGTGTGCTGACAGCATGTGTCCCTCACCCGTCCTCCTTCACAGGCACGATGTGTCAAACCCTGGCGCGGTCCTCAGCATCTCACAAACGAACGTCACAAGGTCGAGTTCCCGGCAATTCTGCTTGAACCACTCATGGCTTAAATGCAGAACGCCATTTCATTATCTGCTTCAACTGAAAGTCTTTAAGTTTATACGTGAGCATCATCCACAGGTGCAGCTAATAATGCTGATGAGGGTGAAGGACACTTCTGCCAGCACCGTCTCCAACAAAAACCAGTTTGCATACCACCTGGAGAGCAAAGAAAAGAAAACACAAAAACATCCAGCCAAACCCCCCAACACACAACACATTTGTGTGTTTATCCTTTGGATGAGGGCGGGGTAGAAACCCCATCTGGATAGCAGGGCCGACACAACTACCTTTGTGTTTGGGAATGTGGAGGTGGCTTTTTCTGTCACTCTCGATTGACATCGCCACACCTCTTCTCCCTGCCATTCGGGTCATTCGTGCCGGTGTGTATAATGATGTAGCTGGGGGACCCCAGGCGGTCCATCAGTAGATCTATGGCCTGTCTTGTATTGTGGCACTTGAGTTTTTCAACTCTGGTTGGGGAAAGTTTTTTCTCTTCCACATTTCCACATATCTCCCATTTGAGTCCATGAGGAGAACAATTTGTGGGTTTTGTGTTGTTTGTTTCTGTAGGTGTGGTTGTAGTGTTTGCGCTTCTTGGCTTTGCACCTCTGCTGACTGGCTCGGATTGTGGTCTGGGTCCTGTTGTTCCACAGTCTCCCATTTTTTTTTGTTTTCTTTTTGGGGGGGGGGGGCAGTGCTGCGTTCTCACCTTGTTTTGCATCTTTATTACTCTTCTTCAAGCTGCCTCTTCTCCTGCCTTAACATCTCATTATCCCTATGCCTTTTCATCTCAGCCCAGAGCTGGCTCGTCTCCTGCTTTGACATCTCCTGGTTGAAGTGTTTTTACCACAGCCCAGAGTGCAGATGGGGGGGGGGGGGGGGGGGGGGGGGGGGTGCTTTTGTCTTCAATGGTTGTCTTGTCTGCCCAGATTGAAGTCTGATGAGCTTCAGGTCTGATCAGGTCATCACAGACCTGAATAATGAAACGCTGTGATGATTTAAACTTTTAAAGCGCCAGTCGACTACGATCAGGTGTGATCTGAATGAAGTGCTGTGTGATCTGTCAGTGATACAGAGTTACAGCACATTAATCAGGCATGATCACCCTGATCGATCAGGTTGTCTGATGATCACACCGACAGTGACACCGACAGACGGCGCTTCAGCTGAGAAACGTACCTGGAGCAGAAAAACCACAGAAGGACTTGCTTTAAAATGCTTCCTTTCCAGCCACAAATTAAAGTATTTTCTGAGGTCATTTTCAAAAATCAGGAGCTTTATGTGGATTCATGTCCATCTGTGATGCTGAATTGGATTAAAATGAACAGGTCAGATTTACTCCGTGTGTGAATGAAACAGTCTGTCTGCATGAGGACGCAGCTTTCAGCCAATAAATGGACAGCATTAATGGTTGTATTTACAATTATGTGGCCAAGTGGTTAATGCGCTTGGTTTCACTTCAGAAGGCTCCGGGTTCAAATCCCACCCCTGCCACATTTCTCCATGTAATGTGGAGTTGCGTCAGGAAGGGCATCCGGCGTAAAACCTGTGCCAATTCAACATGCAGATCCACCTTGGATTTGCTGTGGCGACCCCGAGTGCAAACAAGGGAGCAGCCGAAGGGACTTACTAGTAAATTACAAGAAACGTGTGCCAACAATCACATAACTTACCTACAACTTATGTCCCGCATGTGTCGTACGTATGAGTCACACGCTGGCATACCTTGAAAATTTTCAGCATGCCCAAAATTTTTCAAAGAGCTCAGCTTATCGGGACATACATCAGCGAGCTTCAGTGTCTTATTAGACTTCTACCAGCGTTTTTTAATACGGTTGGCATACGCTGGCTAAAGGTGTGACAGGGCCTTTGTTCAGATAGTGAAAGGGCCTCTGTGGTGGGGGGTTGGTTTTGATCGGGTTGGTGAGGAGCCACATTTGCAGTCGGGTTCCTCGGGTTTCAGATAGGGAGGTGTCTGCAGCCAGGCTGGACCGGACTTATATGTCACACCCATTCAGGAACAGATTACGCAGGAGTGTTATTCAGCCAGTTGGTTTTTCAGATCATCATCTCATCACCACAGAAATATTCCACTCACACACTTAGAGGTTCAACACTTACCGGAAATTCAACACCAAACTTTTGACAGACAGGGCGTTTTGTGATTTATTTTAATCTTTTTGGGGTTTCTGGAGGGGTAGGAAGGGGACATACGGAACAGTGAGTCAGTGGTGGGAGGCTGGTAAAACTCAGATTTGGGTTTTGTGTCAACAATACACTTCCCATTCTACAGCTAGGGTCAAGGCAGCCATGGCAACACTCAAGAAGGACATTATGGACATTCAGGCCAACCTACATACAGCTGCGGCTCCCGACAAGCGTGGTCTGCTGCAGGGAAAGGGGGCAGAACTGGATGCCCTGTTACAGGAGAGGGTGAAAGGGGTAATGGGGAGGGCTCGTTCTGCAAACATCAAGGACATGGATGCACCCAGTTCCTTCTTCTTCAATCTGGAGAAGAGGACATCTCATCAGAAGGTGATGACCTGTCTACGCCTTCCTGATGGATGGGTGACGAGTGATTCAGCAGAGATGCAGACACATGCTATGGACTTCTACTCCACTCTCTATGGTGTTGAGGACTGTGACAGGACATCTGGGAGATCTTCCCCAGCTGGTGGCCTCAGAGCGAGAGGCCTTGGACTCCCCCATCACTCTGGATGAGTTGACAATGGCGGTGTGGCAGATGGCATCTGGGAAAGCTCCAGGGACCAGTGGACTGCCAGTGGATTTTTATGTACAGTTCTGGGGCTTTCTCTGCGCTGATCTTCTGGAGGTGTTGCGGGAGAGCATTGCGGCAGGCTGTTTGCCCACTTCTTGCCACTGTGCTGTTCTGTTACTCCTGCCAAAGAAAAGGGATCTTACTCTGCTGTTGAACTGGAGACCAGTTGCACTTCTCTGTGCGGATGTTTAACTCTTTTCTAGGGTACTGGCGAACAGGTTAGAAGGTGTCCTGGACTCCACTGTTCACAAGGACCAGTCCTATTGTGTTCTCGATAGGGCTGTTATGGACAACCTTTGTTTGATGAGGGATCTGTGTGATTTGTATAATTCTGGTGCTTTGGTTTGCAGGTTTGTGTCACTTGATCAGGAGAAAGCTTTTGACTGGGTTCATCACAGGTTGTTTTCCACCTTGAGGGCGTTTGGTTTTGGTGAAGGGTTTATTTAACTTGTTCGGGTTTTGTATATCGGGGCTTCTTGTTTGGTTACGGTTGAGGGAAGGCTGAGTTGCCCAGTCCCAGTAACACGGGGTATTAGACAGGGCTGACCCATCTCAGGTCAGCTGTATTCTTTGGCCATTGAGCCACTCTTGTGTTGTATTATCTCTTGCTTGCCTCTACTGGTGGTTGGCTCTCACTGCGGTATTGTATCACTTCCTGTTCCGGAGCACAGCAGTGTTTTGCTGTATCTGTTAGCTGTTTAATCTGCGCAGTTAGATTGATCTAGTTAACTAGATAACGATTTGTTTCACAGTGTAATCTTCACGTGCCTTAACTAAAGCACTCCCTCTGCTGAATCACCTCTAAATTATTTACACATTATTCACTTTGTGTGTTTTTAGGAATCCGCTAGCTTAGCGCAGCTACTAGCTCTTAGCCGGTTTAGCATGGCGGCTTCTCCTGTCTCTCCCGCACTTTTCTGCTCTGGGTGTGAAATGTTTAGTTATTCCTCGGCCTCCTTTAGCAGTAATGATACTTGTAATAAGTGTAGCTTATTCGTAGCTTTGGAGGCCAGGCTGGGCGAATTGGAGACTCGGCTCCGCACCGTGGAAAATTCTACAGCTAGCCAGGCCCCTGTAGTCGGTGCGGACCAAGGTAGCTTAGCTGCCGTTAGTTTCCCTCTGGCAGATCCCGAGCAGCCGGGAAAGCAGGCCGACTGGGTGACTGTGAGGAGGAAGCGTAGTCCTAAACAGAAGCCCCCTGTACACCGCCAACCCGTTCACATTTCTAACCGTTTTTCCCCACTTGACGACACACCCGCCGAGGATCAAACTCTGGTTATTGGCGACTCTGTTTTGAGAAATGTGACGTTAGCGACACCACCAACCATAGTCTCTTCCGGGGGCCAGAGCAGGCGACATTGAAGGAAATTTGAAACTGCTGGCTAAGGCTAAGCGTAAATTTGGTAAGATTGTAATTCACATCGGCAGTAATGACACCCGGTTACGCCAATCGGAGGTCACTAAAATTAACATTGAATCGGTGTGTAACTTTGCAAAAACAATGTCGGACTCTGTAGTTTTCTCTGGGCCCCTCCCTAATCGGACCGGGAGTGACATGTTCAGCCGCATGTTCTCCTTGAATTGCTGGCTGTCTGAGTGGTGTCCAAAAAATGAGGTGGGCTTCATAGATAATTGGCAAAGCTTCTGGGGAAAACCTGGTCTTGTTAGGAGAGACGGCATCCATCCCACTTTGGATGGAGCAGCTCTCATTTCTAGAAATCTGGCCAATTTTCTTAAATCCTCCAAACCGTGACTATCCAGGGTTGGGACCAGGAAGCAGACTTGTAGTCTTACACACCTCTCTGCAGCTTCTCTCCCCCTGCCATCCCCTCATTACCCCATCCCTGTAGAGACGGTGCCTGCTCCCAGACCACCAATAACCAGCAAAAATCTATTTAAGCATAAAAATTCAAAAAGAAAAAATAATATAGCACCTTCAACTGCACCACAGACTAAAACAGTTAAATGTGGTCTATTAAACATTAGATCTCTCTCTTCTAAGTCCCTGTTAGTAAATGATATAATAATTGATCAACATATTGAGTTATTCTGCCTTACAGAAACCTGGTTACAGCAGGATGAATGTGTTAGTTTAAATGAGTCAACACCCCCGAGTCACACTAACTGCCAGAATGCTCGTAGTACGGGCCGAGGCGAAGGATTAGCAGCAATCTTCCATTCCAGCTTATTAATTAATCAAAAACCTAGACAGAGCTTTAATTCATTTGAAAGCTTGTATCTTAGTCTTGTCCATCCAAATTGGAAGTCCCAAAAACCAGTTTTATTTGTTATTATCTATCGTCCACCTGGTCGTTACTGTGAGTTTCTCTGTGAATTTTCAGACCTTTTGTCTGACTTAGTGCTTAGCTCAGATAAGATAATTATAGTGGGCGATTTTAACATCCACACAGATGCTGAGAATGACAGCCTCAACACTGCATTTAATCTATTATTAGACTCTATCGGCTTTGCTCAAAAAGTAAATGAGTCCACCCACCACTTTAATCATATTTTAGATCTTGTTCTGACTTATGGTATGGAAATAGAAGACTTAACAGTATTCCCTGAAAACTCCCTTTTGTCTGATCATTTTTTAATAACATTTACATTTACCCTGTTGGACTACCCTGCAGTGGGGAATAAGTTTCATTACACTAGAAGTCTTTCAGAAAGCGCTGTAACTAGGTGTAAGGATATGATTCCTTCTTTATGTTCTCTAATGTCATATACCAACACAGAGCAGAGTAGCTACCTAAACTCTGTAAGGGAGTTAGAGTATCTTGTCAATAGTTTTACATCCTCATTGAAGACAACTTTGGATGCTGTAGCTCCTCTGAAAAAGAGAGCTTTAAATCAGAAGTGTCTGACTCCGTGGTATAACTCACAAACTCGTAGCTTAAAGCAGATAACCCGTAAGTTGGAGAGGAAATGGCGTCTCACTAATTTAGAAGATCTTCACTTAGCCTGGAAAAAGAGTCTGTTGCTCTATAAGAAAGCCCTTCGTGAAGCTAGGACATCTTTCTACTCATCACTAATTGAAGAAAATAAGAACAACCCCAGGTTTCTTTTCAGCACTGTAGCCAGGCTGACAAAGAGTCAGAGCTCTATTGAGCTGAGTATTCCATTAACTTTAACTAGTAATGACTTCATGACTTTCTTTGCTAACAAAATTTTGACTATTAGAGAAAAAATTACTCATAACCATCCCAAAGATGTATCGTTATCTTTGGCTGCTTTCAGTGATGCCGGTATTTGGTTAGACTCTTTCTCTCCGATTGTTCTGTCTGAGTTATTTTCATTAGTTACTTCATCCAAACCATCAACATGCTTATTAGACCCCATTCCTGCCAGGCTGCTCAAGGAAGTCCTACCATTATTTAATGCTTCAATCTTAAATATGATCAATCTATCTTTGTTAGTTGGTTATGTACCACAGGCCTTTAAGGTGGCAGTAATTAAACCATTACTTAAAAAGCCATCACTTGACCCAGCTATCTTAGCTAATTATAGGCCAATCTCCAACCTTCCTTTTCTCTCAAAGATTCTTGAGAGGGTAGTTGTAAAACAGCTAACTGATCACCTGCAGAGGAATGGTCTATTTGAAGAGTTTCAGTCAGGTTTTAGAATTCATCATAGTACAGAAACAGCATTAGTGAAGGTTACAAATGATCTTCTTATGGCTTCGGACAGTGGACTTATCTCTGTGCTTGTTCTGTTGGACCTCAGTGCTGCTTTTGATACTGTTGACCATAAAATTTTATTACAGAGATTAGAGCATGTCATAGGTATTAAAGGCATTGCGCTGCGGTGGTTTGAATCATATTTGTCTAATAGATTACAGTTTGTTCATGTAAATGGGGAATCTTCTTCACAGACTAAAGTTAATTATGGAGTTCCACAAGGTTCTGTGCTAGGACCAATTTTATTCACTTTATACATGCTTCCCTTGGGCAGTATTATTAGACGGTATTGCTTAAATTTTCATTGTTACGCAGATGATACCCAGCTTTATCTATCCATGAAGCCAGAGGATACGCACCAATTAGCTAAACTGCAGGATTGTCTTACAGACATAAAGACATGGATGACCTCTAATTTCCTGCTTTTAAACTCAGATAAAACTGAAGTTATTGTACTTGGCCCCACAAATCTTAGAAGCATGGTGTCTAACCAGATCGTTACTCTGGATGGCATTTCCCTGATCTCTAGTAATACTGTGAGAAATCTTGGAGTTAGTTTTGATCAGGATATGTCATTCAAAGCGCATATTAAACAAATATGTAGGACTGCCTTTTTGCATTTACGCAATATCTCTAAAATCAGAAAGGTCTTGTCTCAGAGTGATGCTGAAAAACTAATTCATGCATTTGTTTCCTCTAGGCTGGACTATTGTAATTCATTATTATCAGGTTGTCCTAAAAGTTCCCTAAAAAGCCTTCAGTTGGTTCAGAATGCTGCAGCTAGAGTACTGACGGGGACTAGCAGGAGAGAGCATATCTCACCCGTGTTGGCCTCCCTTCATTGGCTTCCTGTTAATGCTAGAATAGAATTTAAAATTCTTCTTCTTACTTATAAGGTTTTGAATAATCAGGTCCCATCTTATCTTAGGGACCTCATAGTACCATATTACCCCATTAGAGCGCTTCGCTCTCAGACTGCGGGCTTACTTGTAGTTCCTAGGGTTTGTAAGAGTAGAATGGGAGGCAGAGCCTTCAGCTTTCAGGCTCCTCTCCTGTGGAACCAGCTCCCAATTCAGATCAGGGAGACAGATACCCTCTCTACTTTTAAGATTAGGCTTAAAACTTTCCTTTTCGCTAAGGCTTATAGTTAGGGCTGGATCGGGTGACCCTGGACCATCCCTTGGTTATGTTGCTTTAGACGTAGACTGTGTTTCATAATTATTGTATGGCCTTGCCTTGCAATGTGGAGCGCCTTGGGGCAACTGTTTGTTGTGATTTGGCGCTATACAAGAAAAAAGTTGATTGATTGATTGATTAACAGTATTCCCTGAAAACTCCCTTCTGTCTGATCATTTCTTAATAACATTTACATTTACTCTGATGGACTACCCAGCAGTGGGGAATAAGTTTCATTACACTAGAAGTCTTTCTGAAAGCACTGTAACTAGGTTTAAGGATATGATTCCTTCTTTATGTTCTCTAATGCCATATACCAACACAGTGCAGAGTAGCTACCTAAACTCTGTAAGTGAGATAGAGTATCTCATCAATAGTTTTACATCCTCATTGAAGACAACTTTGGATGCTGTAGCTCCTCTGAAAAAGAGAGCTTTAAATCAGAAGTGCCTGACTCTGTGGTATAACTCACAAACTCACAACTTAAAGCAGATAACCCGTAAGTTGGAGAGGAAATGGCGTCTCACTAATTTAGAAGATCTTCACTTAGCCTGGAAAAAGAGTCTGTTGCTCTATAAAAAGCCCTCCGTAAAGCTAGGACATCTTACTACTCATCACTAATTGAAGAAAATAAGAACCCCAGGTTTCTTTTCAGCACTGTAGCCAGGCTGACAAAGAGTCAGAGCTCTATTGAGCCGAGTATTCCTTTAACTTTAACTAGTAATGACTTCATGACTTTCTTTGCTAATAAAATTTTAACTATTAGAGAAAAAATTACTCATAACCATCCCAAAGACGTATCGTTATCTTTGGCTGCTTTCAGTGATGCCGGTATTTGGTTAGACTCTTTCTCTCAGATTGTTCTGAGTTATTTTCATTAGTTACTTCATCCAAACCATCAACATGTCTATTAGACCCCATTCCTACCAGGCTGCTCAAGGAAGCCCTACCATTATTTAATGCTTCGATCTTAAATATGATCAATCTATCTTTATTAGTTGGCTGTGTACCACAGGCTTTTAAGGTGGCAGTAATTAAACCATTACTTAAAAAGCCATCACTTGACCCAGCTATCTTAGCTAATTATAGGCAATCTCCAACCTTCCTTTTCTCTCAAAAATTCTTGAAAGGGTAGTTGTAAAACAGCTAACTGATCATCTGCAGAGGAATGGTCTATTTGAAGAGTTTCAGTCAGGTTTTAGAATTCATCATAGTACAGAAACAGCATTAGTGAAGGTTACAAATGATCTTATCTCTGTGCTTGTTCTGTTAGACCTCAGTGCTGCTTTTGATACTGTTGACCATAAAATTTTATTACAGAGATTAGAGCATGCCATAGGTATTAAAGGCACTGCGCTGCAGTGGTTTGAATCATATTTATCTAATAGATTACAATTTGTTCATGTAAATGGGGAATCTTCTTCACAGACTAAGGTTAATTATGGAGTTCCACAAGGTTCTGTGCTGGGACCAATTTTATTCACTTTATACATGCTTCCCTTAGGCAGTATTATTAGACGGCATTGCTTAAATTTTCATTGTTACGCAGATGATACCCAGCTTTATCTATCCATGAAGCCAGAGGACACACACCAATTAGCTAAACTGCAGGATTGTCTTACAGACATAAAGACATGGATGACCTCTAATTTCCTGCTTTTAAACTCAGATAAAACTGAAGTTATTGTACTTGGCCCCACAAATCTTAGAAACATGGTGTCTAACCAGATCCTTACTGTGGATGGCATTACCCTGACCTCTAGTAATACTGTGAGAAATCTTGGAGTCATTTTTGATCAGGATATGTCATTCAATGCGCATATTAAACAAATATGTAGGACTGCATTTTTGCATTTACGCAATATCTCTAAAATTAGAAAGGTCTTGTCTCAGAGTGATGCTGAAAAACTTCTTCCTGTTAAAAGGGAATTTTTCCTTTCCACTGTCGCCAAGTGCTTGCTCACAGGGGGTCGTTTTGACCGTTGGGGTTTTTACGTAATTATTGTATGGCCTTGCCTTACAATATAAAGCACCTTGGGGCAACTGTTTGTTGTGATTTGGCGCTATATAAATAAAATTGATTAAATTGATTGATATTAGGGCCAAGCTGTCTGGCCTTGTTTTGTCAGGTTTTCAACTGTCTTCTCCACTGGTGCTCTCTGCTTACACGGATGACATCACTGTTTTTGTCACAACTCAGGCGGCTGTTGATGGGTTATGTTAATAAATTACTTATAATATTATTCATTTCAGACTCTCTAAAAGCCATGTTAATACATTGTTGCATTTCTGCTGGGGTTATGTGAGTTTAAGAGCGATGACTGTCAGCAAGTTTGCACTGGGTCAATATGTTCTTGATATCTGCACAGTAAGTTTCTGTACTTTTGTCCACACCAAAAGTATATGTTGTAAAAGCTTAGCACCTTTCATTATCTTGTTATCATGCAAAAAGACAGAAACAGCAGGCAGCGGTTCCACTAACACAAGGTCCTGCTTTCATGTCATTAAAGTTTGACCTAGTTAGCCACATGGCCTAAACATGACATTTTTTGATGATGTAAGCACACACACGGGAGGATCGCGCCTTTATCAATGATGTTAATTGAAGTATCATTTCAAGTTGACCTGAATTGGAAACCGTGCAGAGGAGGCCCAAAGGAAGCTGATAAGGATGTTAAGGAGATTTTGCCTATCAAAGGAGAACAAAGGTGAGAGGACAGCGCAGTGGGTGGACCGTGGGAGAAGATCAGTGCTGGACCGTGAAGATGGATGGGACTCTGACCAATCAACAGAGAGCAGATTCTGATTATAAAAATGTAGTGTAGTCAGAGAGTACAAACTGTGTGTCCTCCCTCCACCACGGGACCTTGTTGAGCAGTTGTAGGGGTTACTAGTGGACTTTTCCTGGTCAGGCCATCAATGGATCAGGGCCCCCGTGCTGTATATGCCTCTTCATGAAGGAGGACAGGGGCTGGTGGACATTTCTGCTCGGGTGTTGACCTTCAGGTTGCAGGCTGCTCAGTGACCATTGTACACCTCTGGACTGAGCTGGCAGGATATGGCACGTGTCCTGTTGAAGAAGGAAGCAGGCCTTGGGTATGACAAACACCTTTTTCTCCTACTTCGTTGGGATGTCATCGGGCCGCATACCTCTGCTTTTTACCGGTCAGTTCTCCAGGCATGGCAGGTCCTCGCTGTGCACAGGGACAATGTAGGCACACCTGGGAAGTGGCTGTCTGAAGAGCATCTTTTCCTCAATGACTTTGTTAGCTCACCCGGGTTGTCATCTGCCACTCTGCGGAGGCGGGGTGCACCAAACTGGGCCATCTACTGCGCACATCTGTTGTGAGGTTGGCGGAGTCAGCGGGAGTTTAGTCCTCCAGGATGCTGCTCAGGGTGGTGGAGGAGGTTTGTGCTTCCCTGCCAGAGCCCCACAGAGTGTTTGCTGAGAACCGTACTCTGTCTGACCAGTGGGATGATGAATGTGAGTACATCTTCCCTCTCTGACTGGCTTGCCTGCAGTGGGGGCGTGGCAGGAGGAGTAGGGGGCTCTCCTGTCTTTCAGGACACCTGCTTTTGGAGAGTTTGAGAGTATCAGCAAGAAAACTCTCTATTACACCTGTGTCAAAGTGTCACACTTACGCTCTTTGGCAGGGTTGACAGCGTTGAAGTGGTCCAAGTTTTTTGCCTCCTTTGGGGTGCTGTTGAAGCCTGTACAAACCCGCAGTCGACAAACGCACGGGGGACCTTCAGTGGAGGACTGTACACGGGCTTGTGGCTACAAACGGGTATCTGGCACACCTGGATCCATGGCTGGACGAGGTTTGTCCTTTTTATCCACTTAGGGAAACTGTTCACCATGTTTTTGCACAGTGTCACTGGTTGTCAGGGCTGTTTGGCTTGTTGGGGAGGTGGTTTCATGGGCTTGGTTTGTTGTTCACTCTGGACTTATTTTTTGTCTAAAATATCGTGCGCAATCCAGGAAATTGAATGTTTTAATTAACCTGCTTTGTGTACTCGCCAAGTTGGCCATCTGGAAGACTCTGAAGAACTGTGTCTTAGCTCAGGGGTCAGTGGACCCTGAGTTTATGCTGAAGGGACTCTTGGCAGCCCGGATCAGAGTGGACTTCCAGTTTTATGTCTTTACTGATAACGTGGGCACCTTCAGATATACATAGCGCATAAATAACGATTTCTCATCTGTGCAAAATGAGAGCTTGGTACTCCATTTCTGACGCCCGTCAGCGGAGTCCATGTTGGTGGATGCAGACATAAAAAAAAAAAAAACATCATGATGGAAGTGATGTAACTCAATTGTTGTGAATAAAGCTGTGTTTTAAATTGTTTGTCTGTCCGTCTGTCTCTCTCTCTCTGATGCAGTGGAGTTGTTCGAGTGAGGAAACATGACTTGATGCTTCCAGAGCAGCAAACTGCTCAAATGCAGCATATTTAAGTTGAGACTTCTGCTCGGCTCAGAACTCTGTGGAAATGTGACGTCATCTGTCCATAAGCACCCCAACTCCATGGGAGACTGACGCATTGGCCAACAGACAAAATATTTAAATACGTAACTCATCCTTTTGCTCTGTCAATCATTCGTGTGAGTGGGGCTTTTAGGTTTTTCGTTAGTATGAAAAATAGTTAACTTTCTGGAGGCTGTTGTCCACTAGTGGTCTTTACAGATCTATGTTCAACCTCAGGATGACTGAATGTGTGGACGTCCCGCGCATTCTCAAATGTGTCCGCGACACATTTTTTATGTTGTGTCCAGTCTTGATGATTTTCGTCAGGACGGCGTCAGCGTGAACTCTGTTGAATGCAACACATTTTCAAGGAGTAAGAGTTTGTGGACAAAAATGGAGAGAGATTTATTATACATTTATTATAGTAAGTAAGTAAGTAAGATTTATTTATATAGCACCTTTCAAGATAGAAATCACAAAGTGTTTCACATAAGAACAAAGAAATAAAAAGCAGCAGAAACATAAAACCGTAAAAACTAGGTAAAAGCCAGCCTATACAAAAGGGTCTTTAGCTTCACTTTAAATGTTTCAACAGAGGCCACGGAGCGTAGGTCCAAAGGCAGTGCATTCCACATTTTAGTGCCACCACCTCGAAAGCACAGTCTCCCCTGGTCTTCAGTCTTGTCCTAGGCACAACCAATAGGCCCAGGTCCGAAGACCTCAGAGACCTGCTTGTCACATATGGATGTAATAGCTCGGTGATATAAGCTGGCATTTGACCATGCAGAGCTCTAAAAGTCAGTACTAGAATTTTAAATTGGAGTCTGAAATGGATGGGGAGCCAGTGCAAGGAGGAGAGGATTGGGGTTATATGTGACCTCTTTGATGACCTCGTCAGCAGCCTTGCAGCCGCATTCTGAACCGTTTGTAAGCGGTCCAAAGAGGACTTGCTAAGGCTAAAAAATAGTGAGTTACAGTAATCCAAACGTGATGACACAAATGCATGAATGATCATCTCCATCTCCGCCCGAGACACAATGCTGCGCAGACGGGCAATATTGCGCAAATGGAAAAAACAAGACTGTGCCAGGCGGGTAACATACGCGTCAAAATTGAGGGAGTGATCGAACGTAACACCCAAGTTCCTCACTGCTGAGCGAACAAAAGGGGCCAGAGGACCAAGATTCCCAACCACAGTGGGAACAAACTCGTCAGGGGCACAAACAAGGACCTCAGTTTTTGCTATATTTAAGGACAAATAGTTGGCCGCCATCCAGTCACCAATAACATCAACACAGCTCTGAAGAGCAGATACCCTAGAGACTGTTTGAGGAGTGAATGAAATATACAGCTGGATGTCATCCACATAACAGTGGTAGGAGACATCTTTAAAACTGCTCAAGACATGACCAAGTGGGAGCAAATATAGAGCAAACAATATAGGTCCCAGAACAGAACCTTGAGGCACACCACAGGATAGCATGGCAGAGGAGGACATAAATTTACCAGCAGCAACAGCGAAAGTCCTGTGTGAAAGATAAAACAAAAACCAGTCCAGAGCAGACCCAGAAATGCCCACCCAAGTCCTTAGTCTCTCAACTAAAACTCCATGATCCACCGTGTCAAAAGCTGCAGAGAGATCTAAAAGGACAGGTACAGAATATTCACCTGCATCTCTGTGGATTAAAATATCGTTTGAAAGGCAGTATCGTGAGAAGGGCAGTTTCTGTAGAGTGCAAGTGATGGAACCCAGACTGGAATTTATCAAGAATATTATGTTCAGCTAAAACCTCATTAAGCTGTTTGGCCACCACTTTCTCTAAGACTTTGGAAATAAAACGCAACTTTGAAATTGGTCTAAAATTTTGAAGGAGTGAAGGATCAGCATTAGGCTTTTTTAAAAGAGGGTGAATAATTGCCTGTTTAAAATACTGAGGGATATCCACATCAAAATGTCAAGTGAAGTCTCCTCTACAAAAGTATCCACTTCAATCACATATCAACTAACCACAGCTGAAACGCCAAGCAAATAAAGACATAAATCGGAATTCATTTTTTGGGGGGGGGAAAAAAAAAAACCTCATTTACTCCTACCAAGTATTATTTACTTTCAACTTTTTTGCATCCACAACATCCCCTAGGACCTGTCTTTTAGCTGATCCAAACGTTTGCATTTTTGACCTTGTACAAGCTGAGAAATAAATCATAATGTATGGGTATGTGATTTTGGTGAAATAGGCTCGAGGGTTTAAGGGGCTAAGACAACACTAATCTCAGCTTCGATCCTACTAAGTGTATGAAGACGACCCCGGGAGGTCTACATTTCCACAGCGACCCAGGTTGTCCATCCCTGGTCCAGGCTTCCACAGAGCATTACCAAACCCGTGTGAGGGTCCACTGTGCCGACGGTTTTACCAACATGGTCAACATTTCCATCCAGTTCTACACCAATAAAAGATTCCACTAAACTGGCCTGAGACTTTGTAGACGTCTACTGCCACAGTTGAAGGTTCTGCTGCGTTTACCTCTGGAATACTCTCAACCATCAGGAGCAGGCCAGAAAAATGTTCCAGCATCTTAGAAACAGTTTGACTGATGTGAAAGATGCCCCCTACTGAATACAAGTTCTGGACTAAAGGTTGTGGTGACCCTGAAAAGAATTCAGCAGAGCTCAACGGTACCAGTACGGTGCATGAGAGGTGGTTCTCACGATCCACTGACTGACACCACCGCGGCTAAACATTCTGGTACTGACCCAGTTGAGGGCTCCATGATGCACCCTCCGAGCCGTGGTTCATTCTGACAGAAGCAGTGGCGCTCAGCAGTGTCGTGGCTCATTCCAAGGTTGTGACCAAGCGCATGAGCAACAGTTGAAGCCACGCCCAAAATACTGACCAGATGATCCTGGGGGGGGAGATGGAAAGGAAGCGAGCGAGAGTTTAAAAAAAAAAAAAAAAAAATGTGCTTTCTGAGGCATTTCAGTTTTCATACTAAAACTATTCATCGGGTCTGACCAGTAAATAGACAGTCGACCCGGGGAAAACTTTTGATAAGACTGAGATGACCATGGGCCTTGGTGGAGATGTGTCCTCCAGTGAGTGGTGATCTCATTATGTAAACGTGACACTTGAAATGAGTAACATTGGTTCGTTTTCCATTCAAAAACCTGGAGTCCTCTTACAATCAGCACTTCTGCTCATTCTACAAACATCTTCAAACTCACCACGCTGACTCCTCCTGACTGGTCTCTGGAGCACATGGACGACTGGGACGCCATTCCCACTGTGGTCCCATCAAAGGATCCGCCCCTGAAAAGAAAAAAAAAAAAAAAAAAAAAAAAGAACACAGCCTCAATGCTGTCACCAGTTTAGGGCGACAACGTCACCGGACAATTTTATTTTCAAAGAACATTTCGTTCCTCATGAGGAACCTAAATGTGAGAAACATGAGGTCAGAGGAATGAAGAACACAAAACACACAGACGCAGCTTTAAAAAAGTCTCTGCAGGAGAATGAAGGTCCAAGTCTTTAGGGACCTGTTGGTTCCTGGTTGGTTGTCAGACCTGGACTCTAACCAGTGGCCTAAGGTGAGGACTGGATGTCTCTGGTACCAGGTCCTTTTTGATGGATCTTTGGGTCCCACTGAATTGACTTTTGTGTCAAACGAGCGGTTACTTAGTGAGACTCAGACAATGTGTAGTACTTCTTGCATTTTGAGGATGTGGTCTGTTTCTCTGCATAATCCAGCCTGCAGGTGCTCTGGTACCTCAGTGTTTGGAGCCCCACCAGTGAGAGAAGCTCAAGGACCCACCCACATTCCACCCCACTGAGAATGATGGTTGGCTACTTTAGGGAGGTGGGGGTGGACTGTTGGTTTTTCTGGGATCTTCACCATGCAGGACCAAAGGCGGTTCAGTTTTGTGATGCATGAGGTGACATCCAACACCAGTCCAAGCTGAGGGAACATCTGGATGCAGATGCAGTTCATAAATCTGTCCTGTCAGTTTATACGAGTCTCTGGTTTTCATGCAGCCACAGTCATGACTGGGCTCGGGTCAATCTATTTCATAGTGTACCAGTCCGCATATCAGATATGGTGGTCTCCCTAGGGAGGTCTTCCAGGCATGTCCAACTGGGAGGAGAACCCCCCCAGGAAAGACCCAGGACCCACATGTTGGAAGGATGATCATTCCCAGCTGGATTGGGAATGCCTTGAATATCAGAGCTGCTCATGCACACTGGCATCGTTTTAAATTTATCTTCGGGTTTCAGATCTTCTGGGTAAAACCTGTCTGGATACTCTGGGCTTCAGTCAGATTATGCTGAGACCCACTCACTACAGTTAACTGATTAACTGATTCCATCTGCTCAAAGTGATGATAATCAGTGGAATCACCTGCTGGAAGAAAACCTGCCCCCTCTTGGCCCCTCTGCATTTAACCCGTCCTAAACATTTTAAACTTTAGACAATCTGATCACACTTGGACCTGATCCTGGCTTGGAGCTTTGTCATTTCAAACATGAGTTTCCTCTCTTCTATCCATCGTTAGAGATGATTTTCTTTTAAATTAAATCTGAGGCATCGACATCCCGTCCCACAGAGGTTCGTGCCGTCATGTCTTCTGCTCATACTGGACCTTCAACATGAGCTGAATTTACTGTTCAATTGCTCTGGACTTGCTGTCCGCACAACTGAGCGGCACTGCAGCCTTCACGAAGAGACGTTCGGGTTTACTGAGGACATGAGAGCTCACGTTTAGAATTCCAGGAAGAGACCCTGTAAACCCCCACAGAGACACTTCCTGATCCGGACCGGCACCATATCAATAAAAGTGAATCGGATGGTTCCGCCCTACATGATGAGCTGGGCGTTGTCATGGTGAAGGCGTGGCAGCAGCTCTCTGGTTCTCCACTCAAGAAAGTTGTTCAGAGTGCTGGTGGGGCTCTTCTCCACACGGATCTTATCACTGTCAGTCCAGATCTCCAGACCGGTTAAAGCCACACGAACATTTAGAGGACGGTAGAACTGAAACACACAAAAACATTAATAGATTTATTCAGCTGCCACAAAACCCGGTGTCGCCAACTGAATGGTCCCCCCTAAAAATCAGTCTGCCCTGCCTTCACTGCGCATGCCCTTATTTCGTCATAAAAGACGGAGTAAGCGATCAGAGCACCGCGGCTACATGAGCTGCTAGCTGCTGCATTCATTGCGCCGCAGTCATTTCAAAGCGTCAGCAGCGACTCACCGATTATCGCCTTGTTGATACTGAACTTGATACTGTTGACCATAAAATTTTATTACAGAGATTAGAGCATGCCATAGGCATTAAAGGCACTGCGCTGCGGTGGTTTGAATCATATTTATCTAATAGATTACAATTTGTTCATGTAAATGGGGAGTCTTCTTCACAGACTAAGGTTAATTATGGAGTTCCACAAGGTTCTGTGCTAGGACCAATTTTATTCACTTTATACATGTTTCCCTTAGGCAGTATTATTAGACAGCATTGCTTAAATTTTCATTGTTACGCAGATTATACCCAGCTTTATCTATCCATGAAGCCAGAGGACACACACCAATTAGTTAAACTGCAGGATTGTCTTTCAGACATAGACATGGATGACCTCTAATTTCCTGCTTTTAAACTCAGATAAAACTGAAGTTATTGTACTTGGCCCCACAAATCTTAGAAACATGGTGTCTAACCAGATCCTTACTCTGGATGGCATTACCCTGGCATTACTGTGAGAAATCTTGGAGTCATTTTTGATCAGGATATGTCATTCAATGCGCATATTAAACAAATATGTATAACTGCTTTTTTGCATTTGCGCAATATCTCTAAAATCAGAAAGGTCTTGTCTCAGAGTGATGCTGAAAAACTAATTCATGCATTTATTTCCTCTAGGCTGGACTATTGTAATTCACTATTATCAGGTTGTCCTAAAAGTTCCCTAAAAAGCCTTCAGTTAAGTCAAAACGCTGCAGCTAGAGTACTGACAGGGACTAGAAGGAGAGAGCATATCTCACCCATATTGGCCTCTCTTCATTGGCTTCCTGTTAATTCTAGAATAGAATTTAAAATTCTTCTTCTTACTTATAAGGTTTTGAATAATCAGGTCCCATCTTATCTTAGGGACCTCATAGTACCATATCACCCCAATAGAGCGCTTCGCTCTCACACTGCAGGCTTACTTGTAGTTCCTAGGGTTTGTAAGAGTAGAATGGGAGGCAGAGCCTTCAGCTTTCAGGCTCCTCTCCTGTGGAACCAGCTCCCAATTCAGATCAGGGAGACAGACTCCCTCTCTACTTTTAAGATTAGGCTTAAAACTTTCCTTTTTGCTAAAGCTTATAGTTAGGGCTGGATCAGGTGACCCTGAACCATCCCTTAGTTATGCTGCTATAGACTTAGACTGCTGGGGGGTTCCCATGATGCACTGAGTGTTCTTTCTCTTTTTGCTCTGTATGCACCACTCTGCATTTAATCATTAGTGATCGATCTCTGCTCCCCTCCACAGCATGTCTTTTTCCTGGTTCTCTCCCTCAGCCCCAACCAGTCCCAGCAGAAGACTGCCCCTCCCTGAGCCTGGTTCTGCTGGAGGTTTCTTCCTGTTAAAAGGGAATTTTTCCTTCCCACTGTCGCCAAGTGCTTGCTCATAGGGGGTCGTTTTGACCGTTGGGGTTTTTCTGTGATTATTGTATGGCTTTTGCCTTGCAGTATAAAGCGCCTTGTGGCGACTGTTGTTGTGATTTGGTGCTATATAAATAAAATTGATTTGATTTGATTTCTTTCTGCTTAAAACTGACTTTAGAATGATTTGTCATCTGATGATTAATAATCACATTATTCCCTTTGATCACTTTGGGTGAAGAGACTCAGACTCAGAGAGTCAGACTCAGACCAGAGAAACTGCTGTGGTCCCAAATGACGAGTGCGCAGTGAAGGCAGGGTGGACCGATTTTTAGGGGGGACCGTTTGGTCTGCGACACTGGATTGAAATCAGAACAAAATGCACATAGAAGATTGAACTGCTCCTGTAAAAACAGGGCAAGAAGCAGGTTCAGACCCTTTGACCCTCAGCCGCAGCCAGGAGCTGAACCCACAACCCTTCGGTTCATAGACTCCCACTGAGTCCACAATTATTCTTCTTTAATTCTTCTTAGATAAACTTCACTTTAGTTTTACTTTGATTTAATCACAATAATAACAGTAATAATGTATTTCAAATGGACACTGAAACCACAGCAGTTAAAGAACCTTCACAGTTTCAGTGTTTCACTGATCAACGATCTGATCATCGATCGCCTCATTTATTGTCATAAACAGATAAAATCATACCATACGAGGTCTGTTAGAAAAGTATCCGACCTTTTTATTTTTTTCAAAAACCATATGGATTTGAATCACGTGTGATTGCATCAGCCAAGCTTGAACCTTCATGCGCGAGTTTTTTTCACACACCTGTCGGTTGCGTCATTCGCCTGTGAGCAGGCTTTGTGTGAGCACTGGTCCACCCCTCTCGTTGGATTTTTTATTGCGAATAAATGTCTGAACGATTTGGAGCTTTGCTGCATCAAATTTTTCCAAAAACTGTGAGACCTCCAGGTGGTAACCATTCTGAAAATTCAAATGGCTTTGAGGGACGATTTTATGGGGATTACACAGATTAAGGAGAGCTCCAGCCGGTTTAAAGACCACCCACAGCTGCTGAGAGCACGCCGCGCTCCGAGCTTGTATTTTCCACACCATAAGGCGCACCGGATTATAAAGCGCATGCTAAAACATATAGTCTACAAAAAAAAAAGGTCACGGAAGCAAAACAGTGAGTTTATTTGAACTTTTTAACAACTTTGAACTATTTAACAATACATTATTTTTTTATTATGGTTCTGTCACAAATGTTTGAAGTGTTTGAATTGTGCCTCGTAAGCATGTCTCTTCGCTGGTGCCATTTTCAGGGGTACTTAGACAAACAAATGTTGTTTTGCAGGATACTGGTAGTATACAAGTACACTTACCTCCGCCATACTACCGGAGGCGTGGCGGAGGTAAGTGTACGTACCACGGACTCTTCTCTGATTGGTTTATCGCTGCCAGCATACATAGTGTACATATTACGTCGCTGTGTCACGGGAAATGGTCCGATGGTCAAGGACAACATCATCGGTCATTTTTACAGATTTTGGAATTCAGTGCATACATAAGGCACACTGGATTATACGGCGCACGCCCGATTTTTGTGAAAATTTAAGGCTTTTAGGTGCGGAAAATACGGTACCTTTTTCTCCACTATGTTTTAAACATTTGAATACACTACAGAGGTCAGAGGTCACAGTCTCACCCAGTCCACCTGGTTGGCCAGATCCAGCATGCGGTAGACAATGGTCCTGTTGTTCTTCTGGTAATTCAGGAACTGAGAGAATAACTTCATTTTAGTACAAACACACAGAGACAAGACCAAAACAAGACTCATCTTCAGTTTAGTTTAATAAAATCACTGTTGATCACTGAAGAAATAAACTGAAACGGGGGATCAAAGGGTCTGATTGATTAGTCCTTCAGAAGGGTGTGTGTGTGTGTGTGTGTGTGTGTGTGTGTGTGTGTAATCAGGCACTGACCTCCTGGTGATCAGCCACCAGCACCAGCTCGATGTACTTTGTCTCAGACAGGATGTCCCTCTTCCTCTGCAGACACAGAAGGTGAAGGACAGGGGTCAGAGGTCAATCTAAACCTTCACAGCGCCTGATTCCAACCTGTTCAGCATCACAAAAAAAAAAAAAAAAAATCACTGTTTCCATCCATCCATCCATTTTCTTCCGCTTTATCCAGAGTCGGGTCACGGGGGCAGCAGCTCAAGCAAAGCCGCCCAGACCTCCCGATCCACACACACCTCCCCCAGCTCCTCCGGGGGAACCCCAAGGTGTTCCCAAGCCAGCCGAGAGATGTAGTCCCTCCAGCACATCCTGTGTCTTCCCCGGGGCCTCCTCCCAATGGGACGTGCCCAGAACACCTCTCCAGCGAGGCATCCAGGGGGCATCCGGAAAAGATGCCCGAGCCACCTCAACTGACTCCTTTCGACGTGAAGGAGCAGCGGCTCGACTCCGAGCTTCTCCCGAGTGACCGAGCTCCTCACCCTATCTCTAAGGGAGCACCCAGCCACCCTGCGGAGGAAACTCATCTTGGCCGCTTGTACTTGTGATCTCGTTCTTTCAGTCATGAGCCAAATCTCATGACCATAGTTGAGGATT
Organism: Thalassophryne amazonica; assembly: GCF_902500255.1. Lineage (NCBI taxonomy): Eukaryota > Metazoa > Chordata > Actinopteri > Batrachoidiformes > Batrachoididae > Thalassophryne > Thalassophryne amazonica. The sequence continues at coordinate 193,426 of NW_022986258.1, read as the reverse complement.
GGAACATAGATCGATCGGTAAATCGAGAGCTTTGACCCCCTACTCAGCTCTCTGTTCACCACGACGGTCCGATACAGCGACCGCATCACTGCAGATGCTGCACCGATCCGTCTATCGATCTCACGCTCCATCCGTCCCTCACTCGTGAACAAGACCCCGAGATACTTAAACTCCTCCACTTGAGGCAAAGACACTCCACCGACCTGAAGAGAGCAAAGCACCTTTTTTGTGATGCTGTTCAGCATCACAAAAAAAATTATTGTTTCAGTTTAATTTTATTATTCTGCATCGCTGAAGAACTTTATTCTCATATGTATAACAGAAGTAGCAGTAAAGTCAACATGACCCCGTAAGACCCGGCCAGGAGTCTCCTGAAGTCAAAGGTCAAGGAACCAGAGACATGAACTCCACTGCTGAGAAAAGTGGGCATGCAGCATATCAGGACACGCAGTGGTTTTGTAGCATTTCTGATGCTCCCAGACCTGAAACAAGGCCGTTACGGAGAGCGCGTCTCGCCCCGCGGGCACCAGTCTGTGGCCGCGTCTCGCCCCGCGGGCACCAGTCTGTGGCCGCGTCTCGCCCCGCGGGCACCAGTCTGTGGCCGCGTCTCGCCCCGCGGGCACCAGTCTGTGGCCGCATCTCGCCCCGCGGGCACCAGTCTGTGGCCGCATCTCGCCCCGCGGGCACCAGTCTGTGGCCGCTCGAGAGTGATGCCGCGTCTTACCCTGTGGGCATACGTTGATCTGTGTATCAGAGGGACTGGTGTATGGGAAACGCCACACCCTCTGGCGCCATCCAGAGGACTTGTGGAGTAGAACAGATGGACTCCATCACCACCTCCCTCTGTCGCTTGGCTCTCCTGCTCCCCCTGGTGGTGGTCATGTACCTGTGGCTGGATTTCAAAGCTCACTGTGGAGTTGATGATGATGACGCCGCTGCAAGAAGAAACAAAAACATTTAAGTTTCACTTTTTAAAAAAATGTTCTTGCAAACACTGATTTTTTTTTTTTTTAAACAGGAAATTAATGAGGTTTATTGCAACTTCAAAATGATGAAAGCAGAAATCTGAGCTTTTGCAGCCAGGGGTTTATTTTTAGACAAAAACTAATTTAATGGTTTCGTTATTTACTTTGAATATTAAAACCGTGTCAGCTTAAAATGAGGACAGTAAAAGACGTCTTGTGGCCACAGAAGAGGTTCAGATCTGGAGACGTGTGTGAAGGTTCCCCTCAATCAGTATCATAAAAACACAACCAGTTGGTTAAACGTTCAAACTCAGACCTCCACACACGTGAACCCAAAACCTCTAAAAAATTAGGGTGTAAGTACAAAAAAAAAAAAGTTTCTAGAATTCTCTAAATAATTACAACTTTTTTCATTTTATAGTGTTTTGTCTTGCTTTAAGTGTTTGTCTTGCTGCATCTGGTCTGAAGTGACTTCCATTCACAGTACTTTTGAGGGCAGTGACTTGCTCAGGGGTACCACAGCAGCAGATCAAACTTTCTTCATTTTTTTCACTCATAACATTTGTTGTCGTGTTCATTAACTGGAACTGGAACCAGCCTGTTCTGGTTCTGACCCATTAATGTGGGCTTCATCAAAATCCCACCATCAAAAACCCCTAAACTGGAGCTGGTGCATTCAGGTGAACAATCCTCAAATGTCCCTGCTCCTGCACCCGGGGTCAGAGGTCGCACTTTAATCCAGATCACTTTAACCTACAGAGGAACCGAGTTCACGTTCCTTCCTGCTGACATAAAGTTTTCTTTTTGGAATCAGCTGTTGGGTTCATAAATATATGGACATGGAAAGAACAGGAATAACTGGTTAAAAACCTTTGACTCCTCCCCGAGGTGAGTGGGTGGAGCTTAACAAGTCGACTGTGGCGTACAAACGCCATGAGCTTCACAACAAGCTTCAAGTCCCTGTTTAGTCGTTGTGATGAGTCGTGTCCTGGTCCGGGAGCAGCACCTGGTATGTGTGGAGTTCCCAGGCAAGATTTTTAACAGTTCCCAAAAAATAATTCATCATATTATTGTGGTGAGCTGCATAAAAAACTAAGACCAAAGCTTTTACCTTTTCCACACTCTGCCACAAGGAGGTGCTATTATCTTTTCACACAAGATGACAGTGCCAATGGCGGAAGACATAAAACAAACTACAGTTACACTAGGGTGGTCCATAAAAATGGTCAATTTTTTTTTTTTTTTTTAAACGTCAAGTCTCACCCTCTACATTTGTTGTACCGAACATAAAAACACATCATGTACAATTTCATTAAAATCTAATAATATTTACTGGTAGCACACAGCCCTTAAAGATTTTGCTCACAATAACTTTGTCATATAGTATGGTCATTTCCAAATATTTCCAAATTATTTATGTCAGTTTAATATTGATATGTCAGAACAGAAACTATGGCAATACATTGGAAAATCAATTCTTTTCATATCCCATAAAAATAGTAACCACTAAAACATGAATTGTGAGATGCAGTTCTTCTCGTACATGTATCATGCTCCTACAAAACCTACATACTGGGGTAGTGAAGATTTTGTAACAATCAAACATTGTATTTTCATTTTATTGATCAAATACTGTTTCATTATTGAAAAATTTAAATAAGTATATGCTTTATATATTTCTACATATATTTTGATCTAGCTCCAAACAATAATATTCTTTATGCCTTGCAGTACTTAATATTCAAAAATGTATGAATCAGCACAAGAACCAATTATACAGCTGTGTAACATAAGAGAACATCCTTTACATGATAATGATATTTAAGTTGCTGCATCATGACCAAGACTTGCTGCCGTTTCAGTCAGAATATAGGTGGCACTTCTGTCTGTTGTTTTGGTCCTATCCAGCTTTAATTTTACTGGCTTTTTGTGGCACTGGCATAACAAATTCTTCATCTGGACTTTCTGTGTTCTCTTCACTCTGGCTGGTAGTGAGACATTAGATGGTCCAGGCTCCTCCAGTTTCTTTTTTCTGCTCTTTGTTCTTTGGCAGTTTGTATTTTATCTATGCCTGTCATGCATCCCCTTCTACCTTTCTCTCACTGAGCAAGTAGGAACTGTCTGTCATCTTCAAACTTTATCATTGTTAGGACATCCTGATGTGCCATGTCAAACAAGTCCTCCAAAGATTCACAGAACACTGTTTCATCTTTCTTCTGCTTGTCTGTATTGCGATTCTTGGTCTTTTTCAATGTTTTCCATTTTCCGAACACCTTTTCTAACTTTGTGATCAGATGCTGCTTTGCCCTCAGTGGGATTCTAGCTCTCTCCCAAAAAGGAATTGCCATGTCTATAGAGGTCACAGCAGCATCATGGACAGTTTTCTTCAAATCAGTGTGTTTGAAGAAAAATACCTCGAGTATTTGCCCATTTGAGGGCAGTTTGTTTCCCTTTATTTCAGTCGGTGGAACCAATAAGGTATACAAATGTTCTACTTCTAGTAGCTGACATGTTTTACTGAAGTTTCCAGTTAATAGTTAAGCATGTTAAGTCAGCAAGTGTCTCGTTCTACATTTATCTCATGTTAGATTCACCATCACCAAAGATCTGAAAGAAAAGTAGCTGTGAACTGAAGCAAAATTTTCAGCTTGTAGCCTAAAATAACATTTTTGAAAGTATGTTGTTTGTGAGGAATATTTAAACCCAGGTATAGTTTTAAATTGAATATAAAATTATACTTTAGTTACACTCAGGTGGTTAACTTCTATCCTCTTTATAAGTGATGTGATTAGATACTGGATAATGGATAACCTATTGCACGGGCACTCGGGCAGCGATAATTGATATATTTAAAACCTTCAGCTATGATCTGCTACCTCTAAATATTAATGTATGACAAAAATATTTGACAGGCTCTCTTTTTTTTTTCCCCAAAGCATCATAAAATGAAGCGGTGAGAGTAATGAATTTCCAACTTTTATTTTTTTGAACCACCCTAAGTTACACTTATGGTCCTGAACTCCCATAATGCATTCCAGCACAACAATTTACAGTCTTAGCGATCAGCCCAGCAATCGCTTCATTATTTTTACTTTACCTTTGGACCAGTTTTCCCTCCTCTTTTCTTTTTTCCTCCCCTGGGCACAAGACAGTTTGGGCCGTTTGACATTGTTGATACATCACAATGACGTAATGGCCCGGAAAAGCTCATAATCAGACAAATTTGAGGAGGGTGCAACAAGGAAAACTATTGGCCGGTTGCTAAGTATATATATTGCTGTGTTGCAATGCATTATGGGAGTTCAGGGTTTTTGGAGTTTTAAGTGGTTAGTATTGTGGTTCATGCTGGTTTAAGTGTTTTTTGTGTTGTTGATTTGTTGTGTTTTGTAGTAAAATTGGTTTTGTCAGTTTGGTTGAGTCTCATGTTGTTTATGCCATAAGTGTAAAGTGTAGCTTATTTGATGACTCCCCCCATTGTCTCTGTGTTGCTGTGTATAAAGATAATGGTGCCCCCTTGTGGCAGAACTATTATAATCATCATTATTATTTAATAGGCTTTGCTATGTAGCTAAATCAATGTGGGCTTAAGTTTATTTTATACTAACAGAGTTAATTGTATTGGCAAGTTTTAATATAAGAACAGTGAAAGCTGACTGTATTTTTTTTTCCTTACTTGTGGCACCCCCTCCTGGATGGACAGCACCCTTAGCAATTGTCTATACTGCCTATAGGCTGCCCGGAGAGACCGTGATTACTGACCGTAGTCCGGAACAGGTGCTGAGAGCCGCTCTGGAGAGTGGGAAGCCTCGCACGGTGCCGTGGTAATAACAGTGAGTCTGCAGTGACACAAACACACGTCACAGCCAGAAACAGCAGCAGCAGAAACACACAGCGCTGCGCTCACTGACTCACCACAGGGGCGGCGCTCATGGACACACCAGTGCCGTTGGGCAGATAGTAGAAGACGTCAGGCGGTATCGGCAGCAGGTCGCTGCAGAGAAATGACACGGGTCAGCATGCAACTCAGCAGCCGGCATGTTTAACGACTAAAAATCAACCCACCGGTTCTTCTCCAAGTCCAGCAGATACACACGTCCTCCTGCCGGGAGTCCAGCCTGCAGGCGGTCGGGGTGTCCGCGCTGAAGAGACAGAGTCAGGAACCACAATCAGACAGATCCAGACCTCATGATAAGACAGGAAGTGATGAAACACTCAAACTAAAACTCCAACAGAGAAAACACTACCAAACCTGAGTCAAGATTTAAGTCTTTTCTGACAAAATATTCATGTTTACAGTAGGAGTTTAATTAAAATCTGCTTGTTTTAGTGGAAACAATCCTCCGTAACATGACTGAAGAGTGACAACGTGCGTGCCAACCTGGTTAACGCTCTCAGAGAACCTCAGCAAAAACAAGAACAACGCAGAGCAACGCGAAACAACACAGGGCAACATGGAACGACAGAATAACGCAGGATAACACAGAGCAACATGGAACAATGCAGAGCAACACAGGATAACGCAGAGCGACATGGAACAATGCAGACCAACACGGAACAACACAGGATAACGCAGAGCAACGTGGAACAATGCAGAGCAACACAGAACATCACAGGATAACACAGAGCAACATGGAACAATGCAGAGCACCACAGGATAACGCAGAGCAACATGGAACAATGCAGAGCAACACGGAACAATGCAGAGCAACACGGAACAATGCAGAGCACCACAGGATAACACGGAACAACACACAGCAACATGGAACAATGCATAGCACCACGAAACAATGCATAGCACCACAGGATAACGCAGAGCAACACCGAACAATGCAGAGCACCACGGAACAATGCAGAGCACCACAGGATAACACAGAGCAACACAGAACAATGCAGAGCACCACAGGATAACACAGAGCAACACAGAACAATGCAGACCAACACGGAACAACACAGAGCACCACAGGATAACACAGAGCAACATGGAACAATGCAGAGCACCACAGGATAACGCAGAGCAACACGGAACAATGCAGAGCAACATGGAACAATGCAGACCACCACAGGATAACACAGAGCAACATGGAACAATGCAGACCACCACAGAGCAACATGGAACAATGCAGACCACCACAGGATAACACAGAGCGACATGGAACAATGCAGACCAACACGGAACAACACAGGATAACGCAGAGCAACACAGAGCAACGTGGAACAATGCAGAGCAACACAGAACATCACAGGATAACACAGAGCAACGTGGAACAATGCAGAGCAACACAGGACACAGAACATCACAGGATAACACAGAGCAACATGGAACAATGCAGAGCAACACAGGACACAGAACATCACAGGATAACACAGAGCAACATGGAACAATGCAGAGCAACACAGGACACAGAACATCACAGGATAACACAGAGCAACATGGAACAATGCAGAGCAACACAGGACACAGAACATCACAGGATAACACAGAGCAACATGGAACAATGCAGAGCAACACAGGATAATGCAGAGCAACACAGGATAACGCAGAGCACCACAGGATAACACAGAGCACCACAGGATAACACAGAGCAACACAGAACAATGCAGACCAACACGGAACAACACAGAGCACCACAGAACAATGCAGACCAACACGGAACAACACAGAGCACCACAGGATAACACAGAGCAACATGGAACAACGCAGAGCACCACAGGATAACACAGAGCAACACAGAACAATGCAGACCAACACGGAACAACACAGAGCACCACAGGATAACACAGAGCAACATGGAACAATGCAAAGCAACATGGAACAAAGCAGACCACCACAGGATAACACAGAGCAACACAGAACAATGCAGACCAACACGGAACAACACAGAGCACCACAGGATAACGCAGAGCAACATGGAACAATGCAAAGCAACATGGAACAATGCAGACCACCACAGGATAACACAGAGCAGACCACCACAGGATAACACAGAGCAACACAGAACAATGCAGACCAACACGGAACAACACAGACCACCACAGGATAACGCAGAGCAACATGGAACAATGCAGACCACCACAGGATAACACAGAGCAACATGGAACAATGCAGACCACCACAGGATAACACAGAGCGACATGGAACAATGCAGAGCAACACGGAACAACACAGGATAACGCAGAGCAACACAGAGCAACGTGGAACAATGCAGAGCAACACAGAACATCACCGGATAACACAGAGCAACATGGAACAATGCAGAGCAACACAGGATAATGCAGAGCACCACAGGATAACACAGAGCAACATGGAACAACGCAGAGCAACACTGAACACGCAAAGCAACACAGAACAATGTGGAAAAATGCAGAGCAACACAGAGCAACACACAGCAGCATGGAACAACTCAGAGCAACACACAGCAACATGGAACAACTCAGAGCAACACACAGCAACATGGAACAACTCAGAGCAACACACAGCAACATGGAACAACTCAGAGCAACACACAGCAACATGGAACAACTCAGAGCAACGTGCCACGTGGTCCCACTCCTACATTAAGTCTGGAAATTATTAGGAAATAAATAAAAACCATTAAAGACACATTGTGTCAAGCAGAACCTTTCCTGGTTTGCAGAGAGCGAAAACAATAAAAGCAACAATAATAATGATAATTCCTTTTTTGGGGTGTGGTTTGTTGTTGATTTTCTTCGTCTCCGGCTGAGTGGGCGGGGTCACATCATGGTGTGGGGTGGGGGTTCAAGTCCTGATTATTCTGGGTGTGTCACACAGAACAAACCTCTGAGCCAATCAGAGATGATGTCATTGACAGACGCCCAAAGAGCTCATACACCAAAAACGCTTGACCTCATAGCCCCGCCCCCTATGATCCAGAACAGCCCTCATGAGAGTGCACACATTTAATAGAGACCCATCCAGCACAGCCTTAGATCTCTGCTCAGATTCATCACTTCTATCAGCCCAGAAAGAGTTTCATGAACCCAGTGTCTGTAACTCTTCTGGCTCCGCCCCTTTTCTGCAGAACTGACTGAAAACCTGCTCAGAGTCATTTACATTGTTCTGGTTTCAGGCCAGTTTATTCAGGATGATCCGAGTTCATGTCTGAGAAAATCCACATTTTAACAAAAAGAAAAGGGGGTGGGGTCAAAACAAGGTGTGGCTTATGCTTGTAGAATCAGCTGATTACATCACAGCAAAGAAACGAGGGAGGAATCAGAAAAACACTTTGATCTGAATCCTCTGTGTGTTTTTTTTTAGAGCTGTGTGTGCTGGTAATCTGGTGAGGTTACGCCTCTCGACCTTACAGCAGATGATGTCAGAGCTGCACAAACACAGGGTCACACCCACTCTTTAAAAAAAAAACAAAAAACACCCATTCTGCTGAGCACAGAGGAGGCGAAAACAAGGAGGAAGAAGAGAAACGAGGCAGAGGAGGAGGTATAGAACAAGGAGGGTGACGAGAAACAGAAGGAAGGGGAAGAGAAATAATGGGCAAAAGAAAAATGTGTAAAAAGAGGGAGGGGGAAGGAAGAGCACAGAAGAAAAAAGGATGAAGTAAGAGGGGTCAGAGGTCAAAGATGACAAGAAACAAAGTACAAAGAATGAAGAAAAACAGAAAATAAAAGGAAAACGAGAAAGAGTAACTAGAGGAGAAAAAGGTGAGGAAGAGGAATGGGGTTGGCAGGAGATAATGGAGGAAGAAAGGGAAGGAGTGAGACAAAAAACACAGCAGGAGAAAAGGAAAGAGGGAAAAACGAAGAGGTGAAAAACAAAAACCACAAGGAAGAATAAGATGGAGGCCATGAGGGGGAAAAGAGGAGAGGAAGAAAAAAAAAAAATCAAAGAAAAAGGAGCGGGAAGAGGAAAAGCCACATGTTCCCTCTCTGGCTCTGAGCTCTGATTGGTTGGACTCACCTGACAGGTCCGATTAGCAGTGGGCGGAGCATAGAGAAGTGGACGGCGGCAGGATGACGTGGGCGGAGAAACAGTGGAGGAGGAGAAGACATGCGAGGCGAGCGGCGCCGTGCGTGACAACGCCTCTGAACAATCTGTGAAATCCTCATTTGATTATTCGACTCCACCTTTATTCAGCACGCTCCCATTTCCTGCTGCTGGGCGGAGTCACACCGAGGGGGGCACTACAGGAAATGATCCCAGGGTGTCTGCACAGGAAGTGTCCTGAAACACGCCCACCCAGCCCTGGTTCCTGCAGGAAGCGCTTCATGAAAACGTCAGCGCTCAAACTTCCTCTGAGTGATCACGCCGTCGCTCGCCCGCCCGCTCGCGCTCGCTCACTCTCTACAAAGCCGAGCGATCACGCTCACACAAAACATTACATTCTATCATCCTGTGACTGAATTACATCTTCCCTTTGTCATTTCCTGTAAATATTTCTGCTGACACGTCTTCTACAGGAACATCTCAATAAATGAGAATATCACTGAAAACATATTTTAGAAATTCAGTTCAAAAAGTGAAACTGAAAGTGTAGATTCATTACACACACAGTGATATAGTTCAAGCGTTGTTTTATTTTTATATTATATATATATATATATATATATATATATATATATATATATATATATATATTTTTTTTTTTTTTTTTTTTTTTTTTTTTTGTGGTTTCTAATTTTGATGCTTACGGCTTACAGCTAATGAAAACCCAAAATTCAGTATCAGAAAATTTGAATATTGTGGAAAAAAAATTAAGTACTGGAGACTCCTGGTGTCACACTCTAATCAGCTAAATAACTCTGAACACCTGCAAGTCTGGTTCAGGCAGCTACACAATCACAGGGAACACTGTTGACTTGACAATTGTCCAGAAGAAAGTCACTGACACGTCCACAAGGAGGGTAAGACACAGAAGGTCGCTGCTAAAGACGCTGGCTGTGCACAGATTGCTGGATCCAAGCACAGGCATGGAAGGAAAACGTGTGGTAGAAGGTGCACAAGCAACAGGGACGACCGCAGCCTTGAGAGGATTGTGACACAAAGCCCATTCAAGAATTTGGGGGAGATTCTCAAGGACTGGAGTGAGGCTGGAGTCAGTGCTTGAAGAGCCACCACACACAGACGTGTCCAGGACATGGACTACAGCAGTCACATTCCTTGTGTCGAGCCAAACCAAAGACAATGTCATAAGCATCTTACCTGGGCTAAGGAGAGAAAGGACTGGACTGTTGCTCAAAATTTGCATTTCATTTGGAAGTCAAGGTCCCAGAGTCTGGAGGAAGAGTGGAGCGACACAGAATCCAAGCTGCCTGAGGTCCAGTGTGAAGTTTCCACACTCAGTGATGACATCTGCCGGTGTTGGTCCACTGTGATTTATCAAGTCCAAAGTCAGTGAAGCAGTCTACCAGGAGGCTTCAGAGCACTTCATAATTCACTCTGCTGGCAAACTGATTTGATTTTCCCGCAGGACTTGCACCTCCCCACAGTACAAAAAGCACTAATACCAGGTTTAAAGACCATCACTGTGCTTGATTGGCCAGAAATAGGGCTCAACGATTAGCCACAATTAGTCAACTAGTCACAATTGTGTCAACTATCAAAATAGTTGGTGACTAATTTAATAACTGATGTCATCTTTTATTCTTTTACACTGTTTTTCTCTCAAAACTGCTGCTGTATCTTCCGCTGCCTTTCTGTCCCTGACGCACATGTGCAGTCGCGGTAATCCAGGTCAGTTGTGATGTCACTGGTTATGCCCAAACAATATCATGGCTAGCCGACAACGGAGCTCAGCATTTTGGGAGCATTTGAAGAAATTTAAAGAGACAAATGTGCAATGCAAAACCTGCAAGACAGAACTTGCCTTCCACGGCAGCACACCGGCGATGCAGGAACATCTGAGAAGGAAACAGGCTGTGGCTGATTCAGACGAAGAGGGACAGTCATCTCGGTAAGCTAGTTAGCCGCTAACATTAACGTCCATCGTGAGCTACTTATAGTGATAGCTGTAAACGGTAACTTTAACGATGCCAATCTCATTAGCCTTAGCACACATATGTTATGTGTTTTCTGTAACGTTCTAAAAGCAATGTCATGTTTGGATAGAAAATGTGATAACGCTAAGGTTTTATAACGCTACAATAGCAAAAAAATTAAATAAATAATGTTCCTCTTCAATATACAATCTTGTCACCAAGCCAACAACACGCACGCCTCAGCAAGCAAATATCCTGACTGAGGCAATCGTCAACATGTTGGTGACTGACATGAGACGCCTGTCCGTGTTTGGCCATTGAGGCTTCAAGTGCCTTTATTTTTTTAGTTGGCACGTACCTTAAACACTTCAGGACTGAAGCTAATGGTGGTTATGAGCGCAGATGCACGTGGTGCGATAAGCTGCAATTTACATATGAGCCAAATAGTCGACCAATTGCAAAGTCGATTATCAAACTAATCGTTTGTGGCAGCCCGAGCCAGAAACTCGCCTGACCTAAACTCCGTAGAGCATCTATGGGGTATTATCAAGAAGAAGATTAGAGACACCAGACCAACAATCTGGATAAGCTGAAGGCTGCTTCCAGAAGACCTCAGCAGGTCCAGAAGCTGATCATGTACAAGGAATTACTCCGACCAAGTGCTGAGTCCATATTCTGCACAGTACATGCCCATATTTTCTAGTAGGCCAACATTTCTGTGTTAAAAAATCTTTTATTATTAATAATTGGTCTTAAGTCATTCAAATTTTCTGAGAAACTGAATTTAGGTTTTCATTAGCTGTAGGTCATAAAAATTAAAAGAAATAAACACTTGAAATATCTCACTGTGTGTTTAATGAATCTATATGAATTTCACTTTTTGAATTACTGAACTTAATTAACTTTTCACTGATATTCTAACTTATTGAGATGTACCTGTATCATTTACTTTAGGGGACTAAATGACTAAAGAGAATGAACTCGGGGTCACGTCTGACACTTTGGGACGTTGTGGACAGAATGATGAGAATCACCTGCAGTGCGTCGGCCAGGCTCCAGCGCCGTCCATTCACCAGGATGAAGGGGTGGACTTTTTCCACCAGGGGGCGGTGCCAACTGTCTCCACCTGAAAAGAATCAACAATTCCCTGCTGTGATTTGTTTACAGTGGCACTGGACCAATCAAAACACAGCAGTTTTAACCTTTTATCTGGGGAGGTGATGATCTGGTGGTTAAGCGTCAGGCTTTAGACCAGACGATCCTCAGTTCAAAACCCAGCCAAACTGGAAAATCACTAAGAGACATTGGGCAAGGTCCATAATCCCCTAGTTGCTCCTCGTGTGAAGCCTTGCATGGCAGCACCTTGACATATTGGTGTGAATGTGAGGCATAACTGTAAAGCACTTTGAGCTTATAATGGATGGAAAGGCGCTATATAAATGTAGTTCATTTACTATTTAGCTCTTTAAGCCACGTGTTGGACTCAAAATAACAGTCAATTCATGTTTTAAAACAAGTATCATGGTGAGGACAGGAAGAGAAATGGTGCTGGGGTCATTTTAAAGGAAGAGTATGTGTTGGAAGATAAGTGAGTGTCTGACAGGGTGATGAGTGTGAAGTTGGAAATTGAAGGGGTGATGATGAATATCATCAGTGCATATGCCCCACAGGCAGGTTGATAGATGAAGGAGAAAAAGATTTCTGGACTGAGTTATATGAGGTGGTGGAGAGTGAACCCAAGCATGAAAGAGTGGTGATAGGAGCAGACTTCAGTGGGCATGTTGGTGAAGGGAACAGAGGTGATGAGGAAGTAATGGGTAGATATGGTATCAAGGATAGGAATGGGGAAGGACAGATGGTAGTGGATTTTGCAAAGGTGGACTACATTCTGAGTAGAAGATGGAAACTAAAAGAAATCAGAGACAGTAAGGTGGCAGGAGAGAGTGTAGGTAGACAGCACAGGATGGTGGTTTGTAAGATGACTTTAGAGGTGAAGAAGAAGAGAGTGAGAACTCAAGAAAGGATCAGATGGTGGAAGCTGAAGGCAAAAGACTTGTGTGAAATTCAGTGAGCAGGTGAGAGAGGCACTGGATGGAGGGGAAGCAATTTTGGACAACTGGAAAAGTACTGCAGATGTGGTGAGGGAGACAGACAGGAAGGTGCTGGAGAGGTGGAGACACACTCTGGGGAGAAAGGGAATGAAAGTCAGTAAGAACAAGGCTGAGAGCACATGTGTGAAGGAGGTTGTAAAAGAAGATGAGTTTAAATACTAGGGGTCAACTGTCCAAAGAAGAAGAGAGTGGAGTGGGTGGAGAAAGGCGACAGGAGTGATCTGTGACTGAAGAATATCAGCAAGAGTGAAGGAGAGAGTTTACAAGACAGTAGTGAGACCAGCTATGTTGTACGGCTTAGAGACAACGGCACTAACAAAAAGACAGGAGGCAGAGCTGGAAATGTTGAGATTCTCTTTGGGAGTGACGAGAATGGACAAGATTGAGCTGTAAGAGTTGTAGTCTTACACACCTCTCTGCAGCTTCTCTCCCCCTGTCATCCCCTCATTACCCCATCCCCGTAGAGACGGTGCCTGCTCCCAGACCACCAATAACCAGCAAAAATCTATTTAAGCATAAAAATTCAAAAAGAAAAAATAATATAGCACCTTCAACTGCACCACAGACTAAAACAGTTAAATGTGGTCTATTAAACATTAGGTCTCTCTCTTCTAAGTCCCTGTTAGTAAATGATAGGGGTGATAGTAAATGATATCGTCCACCTGGTCGTTACTGTGAGTTTCTCTGTGAATTTTCAGACCTTTTGTCTGACTTAGTGCTTAGCTCAGATATGATAATTATAGTGGGCGATTTTAACATCCACGCAGATGCTGAGAATGACAGCCTCAACACTGCATTTAATCTATTATTAGACTCTATTGGCTTTGCTCAAAAAGTAAATGAGTCCACCCACCACTTTAATCATATCTTAGATCTTGTTCTGACTTATGGTATGGAAATAGAAGACTTAATAGTATTCCCTGAAAACTCCCTTCTGTCTGATCATTTCTTAATAACATTTACATTTACTCTGATGGACTACCCAGCAGTGGGGAATAAGTTTCATTACACTAGAAGTCTTTCAGAAAGCGCTGTAACTAGGTTTAAGGATATGATTCCTTCTTTATGTTCTCCAATGCCATATACCAACACAGTGCAGAGTAGCTACCTAAACTCTGTAAGTGAGATAGAGTATCTCGTCAATAGTTTTATATCCTCACTGAGGACAACTTTGGATGCTGTAGCTCCTCTGAAAAAGAGAGCTTTAAATCAGAAGTGCCTGACTCCGTGGTATAACTCACAAACTCGCAGCTTAAAGCAGATAACCCGTAAGTTGGAGAGGAAATGGCATCTCACTAATTTAGAAGATCTTCACTTAGCCTGGAAAAAGAGTCTGTTGCTCTATAAAAAAAGCCCTCCGTAAAGGTAGGACATCTTACTACTCATCACTAATTGAAGAAAATAAGAACAACCCCAGGTTTCTTTTCAGCACTGTAGCCAGTGCTGACAAAGAGTCAGAGCTCTATTGAGCCGAGTATTCCTTTAACTTTAACTAGTAATGACTTCATGACTTTCTTTGCTAATAAAATTTTAACTATTAGAGAAAAAATTACTCACAACCATCCCAAAGACATAACATTCTCTTTGGCTGCTTTCAGTGATGCCGGTATTTGGTTAGACTCTTTCTCTCCAATTGTTCTGTCTGAGTTATTTTCATTAGTTACTTCATCCAAACCATCAACATGTTTATTAGACCCCATTCCTATCAGGCTGCTCAAGGAAGCCCTGCCATTATTTAATGCTTCAATCTTAAATATGATCAATCTATCTTTATTAGTTGGCTATGTACCACAGGCTTTTAAGGTGGCAGTAATTAAACCATTACTTAAAAAGCCATCACTTGACCCAGCTATCTTAGCTAATTATAGGCCAATCTCCAACCTTCCTTTTCTCTCAAAAATTCTTGAAATGGTAGTTGTAAAACAGCTAACTGATCATCTGCAGAGGAATGGTCTATTTGAAGAGTTTCAGTCAGGTTTTAGAATTCATCATAGTACAGAAACAGCATTAGTGAAGGTTACAAATGATCTTCTTATGGCCTCAGACAGTGGACTCATCTCTGTGCTTGTTCTGTTAGACCTCAGTGCTGCTTTTGATACTGTTGACCATAAAATTTTATTACAGAGATTAGAGCATGCCATAGGTATTAAAGGCACTGCGCTGCGGTGGTTTGAATCATATTTGTCTAATAGATTACAATTTGTTCATGTAAATGGGGAATCTTCTTCACAGACTAAAGTTAATTATGGAGTTCCACAAGGTTCTGTGCTAGGACCAATTTTATTCACTTTATATATGCTTCCCTTAGGCAGTATTATTAGACAGCATTGCTTAAATTTTCATTGTTACGCAGATGATACCCAGCTTTATCTATCCATGAAGCCAGAGGACACACACCAATTAGCTAAACTGCAGGATTGTCTTACAGACATAAAGACATGGATGACCTCTAATTTCCTGCTTTTAAACTCAGATAAAACTGAAGTTATTGTACTTGGCCCCACAAATCTTGGAAACATGGTGTCTAACCAGATCCTTACTCTGGATGGCATTACCCTGACCTCTAGTAATACTGTGAGAAATCTTGGAGTCATTTTTGATCAGGATATGTCATTCAAAGGGCATATTAAACAAATATGTAGGACTGCTTTTTTGCATTTACGCAATATCTCTAAAATCAGAAAGGTCTTGTCTCAGAGTGATGCTGAAAAACTAATTCATGCATTTATTTCCTCTAGGCTGGACTATTGTAATTCATTATTATCAGGTTGTCCTAAAAGTTCCCTGAAAAGCCTTCAGTTAATTCAAAATGCTGCAGCTAGAGTACTGACGGGGACTAGAAGGAGAGAGCATATCTCACCCATATTGGCCTCTCTTCATTGGCTTCCTGTTAATTCTAGAATAGAATTTAAAATTCTTCTTCTTACTTATAAGGTTTTGAATAATCAGGTCCCATCTTATCTTAGGGACCTCATAGTACCATATCACCCTAATAGAGCGCTTCGCTCTCAGACTGCAGGCTTACTTGTAGTTCCTAGGGTTTGTAAGAGTAGAATGGGAGGCAGAGCCTTCAGCTTTCAGGCTCCTCTCCTGTGGAACCAGCTCCCAATTCAGATCAGGGAGACAGACACCCTCTCTACTTTTAAGATTAGGCTTAAAACTTTCCTTTTTGCTAAAGCTTATAGTTAGGGCTGGATCAGGTGACCCTGAACCATCCCTTAGTTATGCTGCTATAGACTTAGACTGCTGGGGGGTTCCCATGATGCACTGAGTGTTTCTTTCTCTTTTTGCTCTGTATGCACCACTCTGCATTTAATCATTAGTGATTGATCTCTGCTCTCTTCCACAGCATATCTTTTTCCTGGTTCTCTCCCTCAGCCCCAACCAGTCCCAGCAGAAGACTGCCCCTCCCTGAGCCTGGTTCTGCTGGAGGTTTCTTCCTGTTAAAAGGGAGTTTTTCCTTCCCACTGTAGCCAAGTGCTTGCTCACAGGGGGTCGTTTTGACCGTTGGGATTTTTATGTAATTATTGTATGGCCTTGCCTTACAATATAAAGCGCCTTGGGGCAACTGTTTGTTGTGATTTGGAGCTATATAAATAAAATTGATTTGATTTTGATTTGATTAGGAATGAACATATCAGAGGGACAGCTCAGGTGGGACGGATTGGAGACAAAGTCAGAGAGGAGAAACTGAGATGGTTTGGACATGTGCAGAGGGGGGACCCAGGGTATATAGGGAGAAGGATTCTGAGGATGGAGACACCAGGCAGGAGGAGAAGAGGGAGGACAAAGAGGAGGTTTATGGATGTGTTGAGGGAGGACATGCAGGTGGTTGGTGAGACAGAGGAAGATACAGAGGACAGGGTGAGATGGAAAAGACTGATCTGCTGTGGCGCCCCCTAACGGAAGCAATTGAAAGAAGAAGTAGTAGATATTTTAAGTGTTTTTATTTTGGGGGTTTGATTCACGCCAATAAAAAGTCTATAAACTGAATCCAGTTTTGTAACTGATTAAAGTCACATTCTCATACAAACAGAGTAAAAACGCTGACACGTTAAAGTTGATCAAAACTCTACTTTCATTTTCGTTAAATAACCCTAATCGATGTTTAAAGTGATCGTGTACCTGTCGCCGGCGCGGTGAGCTCTTCTGATCGGTCCCGCGGTGCGTTCAGGGACCGACAGGCCGTGAAGGCAGCACGGCCGCTGACCTCCAGCAGTAGCAGCAGTAGCGGGGCTCCGCTCATCCTGCAGCGGCAACAGGTCGCTGCTGGTCGGCGTGAGAGAGCGCTCTGTCCCGGTACCGTCAGCTAACGTCACCTCGGCGTTTCGGAGCGTCGCACCGGACCCATCAGGTCGCGTCGTTGTGGCCACGCCCACAACAATAAGCGCATAACACCCCTTCCGGTACCGGACGCACAGCTCAGTGTTCGTTAACGGGTCCCGTGACCTCCAGTCACAAATCCTCACTTTTTTTTCCCACTGAAATGACGTCACTTAATGGCGTCACTTTTTCAAAATAAAGGTTTGACCACACTTTCCCATTTCAGTTCTTCAAAATAAAATTAAAGTAATATTAAAACTTCATATTTTAGTTTGCAGTTTGGTCATTCTGCCGAAGGGAAGTAAAATGGTAAATGGACTGCATTTATAAAGTTCTTTTCCATCTGCATCAGACGCTGAAAGCGCTTTACAATTATGCCTCACATTCACCCCGATGTCAGGGATTTTAATAATGTGCAAATCCCACACTTATACTCTTATGTATTATGTTTTGTTGTCGTTTTGGGCCACGGTGGAAACAAAGTGCATTTGTCACTTTTTGTGTTACCCTGTATTTTAATGTATTCTTGTTCTTACATTATTACACAAATCAAAACAAATTAGTTTGGGGTTAATTAAGAATAAGAAAGAACTTTAACACTGAAGGAAATGATTTTGCCAGAGTGCCGAAACAGTAAACAGTCTTTTGTTTGTTTTTGTTTTTAGTTTAATTTTGTTTTGTTTTACAATGAGAACATGTTTATGCAAAATGACTGAAAGACACTTGCACAAGATATCTGACAGTCTGACACACAGCTCCAGGAACTCTGATTCATGTGTTCATCCTGCAGAAGGGGGAGGAGTTATACAGGACAAAACAACTACAAGGCTGGTTAGATTATTTACACTTTCAAACACCCTCACACACACCACAGTGCATGTATATATATATATATATATATATATATATATATATATATATATACATATAATATGTGTGTGTGTGTGTTATATTATCATCTGCGTTGTGACTGACCTTAAGGACTTGCTATTAGGAGTTCTAGACCTCAAAATTGTACATAAAACAGGAGCAAGTAGGTCATGTCATGACACATTTTGTTTCTGGGCACTTTTTGGTAGATCGGTCGATTCTGCATTGGAATTCAGAGGCCTGCTCACAAAACTCCCCCTCGAAAGGTGGGCGTGGCCACATTTTTGGTTTTCTGGATGGATGAAAAATGATTGAAATTTTTGGGGTAGATGAAATGTAAATACCTTATTCAGTGTTTTCCTTTAAACTTTTACCAACATATTAGGTATCACTGTACAACTCTAAAGCATTGTTTTAATTGGGTCAAGACATATGAAGATGGGGACAAAAGGTCAAGGTCGGCAGGGGTAAGAGACAAACTTCTGCGGCTCTAACAACTCTCTGATAACAGATAATTATCAAAGAAAACGTTTTCATTATAGGATTATCTTTTTAGATAACTTTAAAAACCATTATCGGACCAATTATCTTCCAATAAATTTTTGGCCGATAACTTTTATACTGGGGCAGCACGGTGGATTAGTGGTTAGCACTGTTGCCTCATAGCGAGAAGGTCGTGGGTTCAATTCCCATGGCCTTTCTGTGTGTGGAGTTTGCATGTTCTCCCCGTGTTTGCGTGGGTTTCCGCTAGGTGCTCCGGTTTCCTCCCACATCCAAAGACATGTGGGTTAGGTGGATTGGAATCTTTACATTGTCCGTAGGTGTGTGTGTGTGTGTGTGTGTGTGTGTGTGTGTGTGTGTGTGTGTGTGTGTGTGTGTGTGTGTGTGTGTGTGTGTGTGTGTGTGTGTGTTTGTTTATCTGTTTGTGGCCCTGCGACAGACTGGTGTCCTGTCCTGGGTGTACCCCGCCTCGCACTCTATGGCTGCTGGGATAGGCTCCAGCCCCCTGCGACCCTTAAATGGACTAAGCGGTAGAAGATGAATGAATGAATAAACTTTTATACCGATATCGTAGTAAACAAAGCTGAACAGTGACAAACATTTTTAAAATTTAAAATCAGTTGAGCACCTACCTGTTAAAAGTTTCCTAACACATGTGTAGTTCTACCCTCTGCAAACAGAAGAGAGCTGTCTTTGATAAAAGAAGTGATGGTGGATCCCTTTTCACCAACTTGTGAAGAACTTTTGAACATAGGCCACACAGTCTATGGAACTCATGGAAGGAAGGCAGAGGGGCTTGGATGCATTGGGAAAAACAGAAAAATGCAATGTGGAAAATGTTGAGCCCATCAAACTGAAGACTTTTATCGAAAAAGCTGTCACAAAGCCAAAGCAGGCAGAAGCCAAAGAACTCTATACAGAAGAGGCAAGTGGTGCAGAGCCTATACTTTGCTGAAAATCGAGGCCAGCAGGAGAAAATAGAGCATTTTTCCCATGAATGGACGAGGTACCCAAGTTCCATTTTTCTGCCTTATGCACTGCACCCAACTGGCTTTGCAGTGAGAACGAGAAATAAGGCTGATTACGCCACAATGCTTCAGACTATAATGGCTGATGAATGGAAAGAACAAAATGAACTAGAGTCAGGGAAGACTGTGTTCTTCATAGATCTCATGGCATTTATTCAAAGGTACCAGAACTGTGGTTGCACAACTTTTCTGGAATTATCCATGAAATACCTTCATAAAATCATTGAGAGCAAGCCCAAGGGTTGTGATATAGTACATATAGTTGGTGATAGATATGATATGAGGCCAACAACTAGCTTGAACATGGAAGAGAGACTAAAACGACAAAAGAAAGCAGCAGATGGAAGAACGTTCATTCCACATGACAATTTGAAACTTCCAAACTGGAAAAGCTTCTTGTCAAACCAGCAGAACAAACATCATCTTGAACAATATCTGTGCAAGTCGTGGATGCTTCACTACCATCAGATTCCAAGTGGTTGCACTCTTGGAGGTCTGTGCCAGGGACCTGCTAAGGAAGTATCCAATACAGGTGCCACTGAGATTGATAGTCTGATCTGTGATGATCATGAGGAGGCGGATACAAGGTTGTTTGCTCATATTGCCCACTCAGCACAAAATGAAGGGCGCATGAGAGCTGTTATAGCTGTTATTTACCATGTCTCCAGAATCCGTGGTCTCTGTGAACTCTGGCTACGAAAGCATGATGTTGTACTTATCCCATGTCACTGGATTTCAGAGTTTCTCACAAGTCGTTACTCAGATTTGATAACCTCGTCAATGATTTCCACATATTCTCTGAAGGGATGTGACAGTGTAAGCTATATGTTCGGATGTGGCAAGAAACGGGCCTTGCAGGTTACCCTTGAATGTGATCAGATTTTGAAAACACGTGGAGAATTTGGAATGCCTGGACCAGGAACTGAAATCTCTGATTACATTCTAGAGTCCACTCGGAAGTTCATATGTGCACTTTATCTAACGGGAAACTTTTCTGGATCCATAGATGAACTTCGGTGCCATCTGTCTCTGACAAAAAAGTCAGATATAAGGTCACAAGTGATGCATTTCAGTTGCGCCTGAAGCGGGCTTTATACCAAATTTTGGTTTGGAAGAGGGTGTCGTCTGTATCCCGTACACTACCCCCTCCGACAGATTTTGGGAGAACAATTAAGGATGGGTCTCTGCTGGCCAGCATGATGACAAAATCACCAAAGCCCTCTCTACAGAACATTAAATGTAACTGTCAGAAGGGGAGATGTAAGTCGAACTGTGCGTGTCAGAAAGCAAGAGTCCCTTGTACTCTTGCTTGCAGATGTTGTGTAAACCCCAGGGACTGTGAAAACGCCTACAATACTGACCAAGAGTATCTTGACTAAGTAACCAGCCGAACCAAAGGGCCAGTGAACTGAAACAATAGGAATTATAACCTCCTGATCAGTCATCATTGTACTATCAGTTTCATAATCCTCAATGGCGTGAATGGCGTTTGATGAGAGTGATGTTGGTATGTAAAGGTTGTCAAAGCGTGTCACACTTATAGATTTATTAGGTCGTGCCGGATAAAATCATTGTGAAATTGGTCTGTAATTTCTATCCTTACAAACTGTACAACAGGGTAAGTTTGACCACCAGGATCTGTCATTCTCACAGATAATCATGTTTCTAAACATATAAATATGTCGAGTTGCTGGAAGAAGGCACATTTCCAATGAAAATGTACTTTTGATAGCTAGGTAGACCCCAAGTGGCAAAGGTTAGCCACCTTTACAGTGCAAATAATACATGTCA